>NW_021703779.1:120021527-120087483 GCF_005190385.1 Monodon monoceros
ATGAGGTCAGCAAGTCACTCCCCCAGCCAATGGTGGCTCTGGGTGGGAGAAAGGGGGCATTTTTAGCACCCCTAAAGAGCCCTCCAAACTCACCTACCATCCTCATCTCCCCATGTCAGTTCTGATGGGTCACATGGCAGGGAGAAGGTGTCTCCTCCAAACCTTGCCCCACTGCCACACGATTCGGGGGTTCTTTCTGTCCTCTCCCATCTTTCACCATTATCTAGTTTTTGTATGTCTTGCCTCAATCCCTCCACAGTAATGAGGCTGTATTTAAGTGTCTGTGGAAATGATAGTCCTTCCACTTTCCTCCTACAAGGGGCTCTTATGCACCTTGAAGACCATGTACTTCTGGGCCACCTACGAGGAACCATTTCCATCCCACCTCCTTTTCTCAGTGTTCACGTAGCTCTCCTCAGTTTTCTATTTTCCATTCTGAAACCACTGTCGACTTTATTCTTCAGTGTTCAGGTTGTTCTATTTAATAGAGATGCACTTTTTAAAGTATATTATCCAATTTTCAGATCTCTTTAAAAGTTAATACCCAACACTGCAGCCTTATATCTTATCAAGTATTCTTATATGCAGACTACAGGCTATTAATATGCAATAGATAAATGTACTGAGCATTAACTATAGCTACTATCTGTTGCTAGAATAACTATTGTACTATTTCTTAAAGGAATCTAGTACAATTACGTGTCACCAAATTTATAATTATTTTTGAAACAACTTGTATTCCCAATTCACCTTTATTGATTCTACACACACACACACACACACACACACACACACACACACACACACACACGTAGTTTTCTTGTCTAACTCTAGCTCCTTTTAACACCTATGGAGCAAAACTGCTTTATGACATAAAGGACAGATCATGAACTCTGGAGAAGTTCTATTTGTACTTACATCCTGGCTCTTCTACTTAACTAATCTTGAACAATTTGCTACAGCTTTCTGGGCCTCAATTTACTCGTCTATAAAATGACTGTAGAGTTTGTATTAAGATTTGGAATAATATATGCAAAGCAACTATCACAATTATGGTGTATAGCTGATGTTAATAGGTAATGGCTATTAATACTATTATGATTACATCAAAAGGAATGCCATTTACGATGAGTCAAGGTGGTGATTTTGGCAATGGATAATATAACTACTTCTATATTTCCACACCAGAGAAAATTTCAAAAGCTGTTTATCAATATTGGAGACAGAGCATATTTTTGAGCAATACCTAAAGAAAATTTCTAAAACTCTTATTAGCTTTTCGTCTGTCAATTTCTTTTTTTCCAGCTTTATTGAGGTATAGTGGACAAATAAAATTGTAATACATTTAAAACATACAACACGATGATTTTATATATGTATGGATTGTGAAACGATTCTCACAATCAAGTTAATTAACATATCTGTCATCTCACAAGACTACCATTTTTCTTTTTCTTCACCTGTAAATTTCTGATCTTGGGCTTATTCTGACTTCAGATGCTGCATGTATATAATACCTGACAGCAAAATTTTAGACACCCCAGCTCCATCCCTCACCACTCCCTTCTCTAAACAGTCCTGCTCACAGGTTGCATGTAGGTCAACACGTCTTATCTACCCTCTGAAAGAGGATGTGACTTGGAGGGTTTGGGTTGTGTGTTTTTCTAAAGATAGCAATAAGACTAAACCTCACTCATCCTTGATTCATTCATCCAGTAACTCTGTGATTACCATGTGCCATGTACTATACTGGGACTTAAAAATCAAAACATAGATAGGTATATTCTCTTCCTTGAGAGATTCACAATTTACCAGGTATAAAAAGCATAATACACTGTAATAAATACAACAGAAGAAGTAAGTATAAAGAGCCATGTGAGCTGGAGGAGAGAGAAAAATGGGATGAGAATGTTTGAGGAAGCCTTCATAGAAGATGTGCTATTTTAGCTGTTCCTGGAAGGATAAACTGAGTAGTGTTAGCCAAGGGAACAACATATGCAATGAATGTAGTTTGAGAGAGCTTTGATTTCTTAAGAGATGAGTGTGGCTGGAGTATAGTACGTGGATGGAGTGACAGGAGATGTCACTGCAGGAGGAGGTTGAAATGAACTTGTAACAGGTCCCATGGACTTGATAATGAGTATGGACATCATTTTGTGGCTACAGTGAGTGTTATGGAGTGGATGTTTCAGCCCCCCACCCAAATCCATATATTGAAATCCTATCCTCCAATGGGATGGTATTTGGAAGTGGGGCCTCTGTGAGCTAATTAGGTCATGAATCCTTCATGAATGGGATTAGTGCCCTTACAAAGGAGAGCACTTTCACCCTCTTTCCACCATGTGAGGACACAATGAGAAGACAGCAGTTTGCAACCTGGAAGAGGGCCCTCACCGGAAGCTGACCATGCTAAATGAAATGAAATAAAATAAAATACGACACAAATGAATATAACTACAAAACAGAAACAGACTCACAGACATAGAGACAGACTTGTGGTTGCCAAGGGAGGGGGTTGGAGGAGGGATGGATTGGGAGTTTGGGATTAGCAGATGCAAACTAGTATGTATAGAATGGATAAACAACAAGGTCATACTGTATAGCACAGGGAACTATATTCAATGTCCTGTGATAAACCATAATGGAAAAGAATATGAAAAAGAATATATATATATGTATAACTGAGTGACGGCTATACAGCAGAAATTAACACAACAATGTAAATCAACTATACTTTAATAAAATTTTTTAAATTAAAAAGAAAAAAGAAGCTGACTATGCTAACACCCTGACCTTGGACTTTCAGCCTTCAGAACTGTAAGAAATAAATTTCTGTTGTTTATAAGTCACTCAGTCTATGGTACCTTGTTATAGCAGCCAGAACAGATTAAGAAAGTGAGCCGATGAGTTCAGGGTATCATGGTATCATGTTTCTGAAATATCTAAAGCTGCTAAACTCCACTGACATTAAGCTCTCAGCAAACACCTCTTAAGAGGAATAAAATAAAGACTACTGGCTCTTTTATGCTAAATAGTATCTGAAAAACAAAGATTAACAAATCAGACATGGCTTCCTAACTCAGTAAAATTGATGCTGGTTTATGCTTTCACTTGTAAATATCTCTTATTACACAACATACTATTTTCATGGGTCTTCATTAAATTAAGTGTCTGAGACTTAAAAGGATTAAGTAGTTTTTGTAACTATTCCTCAGGTGTTCAAGGGCAGAATCAGGCAATGATTCAGCTCTGGTGCCCTAATAGGACAGAGCTCATTTCATAAAAGCTCTTACAGAGCCACCAAGGCATGGTGAGTGATAATATTTATTGGTTATTGACATAAGTATAAGAATTAGCAAAACATTTACGCATTTAAAAATTCTTAATTCTAGATGCAACTAATATCTTTTTCCTATATTGTAACAAGCTTACAAACTATACTTTCATTCTCTCCATTCATTGTGCTGTTATTTTCATATCTTTTACTAAGACATGTATAGAAAGCCCTCAAAACATTATGAATTTAAGATGTTAATTTTATTTTGAAATTTTTACTAAGATATAATTTACATAGAGTAAAATTCACCCTTTTTGAGTACAATGCTGTGGGTTGTAACTAATGCATATAATTATGTAACCATCACCACACCACATTCAAGATAAAGAACAGTTCTATTACTCTCCAACCTTCCCCTGCCGCTTTGTGGTTGACCGTTCCCTTTCTTTCCTAGTCACTTGCAACCACCAGTCTGTCTTCTGTCCTTATGATTTTGCCTTTTCTAGAGTGTCATATAAATGGACTCATACTGTAAGTAGCCTTTCTGATCTGGTTCTTTTACTTAATTTGGAAAACATCCAAGTTCTTGTATTCACCAATAGTCTGTTCCTTTTTATTGCTGAGTAGTGTTACACTGTATGGATGGACCATTTGTATATTGGTTTGCCAGGTGAATGACATTTGGGCTGTTTCCAGTTTGGGGCTTTTATTAGTAGAGCCACCATAAACATTGGCATGCATGGTTTTGTGTGAACAGAAATTTACATTTTACTTGGGAATTATTTAGGAATGGGATTACAGAGTTTTATGGTATGTCAATATTTATAAGCAACGAAAAAAATTTCCCAAAGTGACTTTACCATTTTGCATTCCCATGAGCAATTTATGAGAGTTCAAGTTTCTTTCTTTTCTTGAGTGTAGTTGGTGTTGTCACTTTGTTTCTTTTAACCTTTCTAAAAACATGTGAAGATACAATTGTGTACTTAACCTGCATATCCCTAATGACATTATTTTAATCCATTTTATGTGTTTACTAGTTGTCTGTATATCTTATGTCAATCAATTGGTATTCAAATATTTTGCCACATTTTTATTGGTTCTTTGTTCTCTTATTAATGACTTTTGAGAGTTCCCATATATATTCCGGATATAGTATTTTATCATATATATGACCTATATAACACATATATTTGCATAACCACATCAAGATATAGAACTATTCTATAACCATAAAGGAATTCCCTAACACCACAACCTTGTAATTGCATTCCTTTCCCCAACCCCTTACAACTACTGATTTGTTTTCTATGTTTGTAATTTTGTCATTTTGAGAATGATATATACATGGAATCATCAAGTATGAACCTTTTTGAGACTGGCCCTTTTTTTCACTTTGGCATGCACTTGAGATTCATCCACGTTGTTATGTGTATTAATATTTGCTTCCATTTTATTGATGAGTAGTGTTACTGGTATGGATATACCACAGTTTAACCATCCATTCACCCACTGAAGGACATCTAGCTTGTTTATATTTTGGTTATTACAAATAAAGTTTCTATGAAAATTCACGTAAAAGTTCTTATGTGAACATAAACTTTCATTTCTCTAGAATAAATACCCAAGAGTACAGCTTGTCAAATTGTAGTTGCATGTTTAGAGCATGTTGTATAAGAAAGTGCCAAACTGTTTTCCAGGATAACTGTACCATTTTATATTCTCACCAGCTATGTAGGAATGATCCAGTTTCTCTGCATCCTTGACAGCTGATTGTGTTGTCACTTTTTAAAAAATTTTAGCCATTCTGATAGATGTGGAGAGATTAGAACTCGGTGTAGTTTTAATTTGCATTTCCCTAATGGCTAATGACGCTCATCGTCTTTTCATGTTCTTATTTGCCATTGCTGTAACTTCTCTGGCCAAGTTTTTGTTCAAGTCTTTCAGTGCTCTTGACCATTTTCTAACTGGAGTGTCTTTGTTTTTACTTGCTGATTTTGTAGAGTTCTTCATAAGTGTTTTTCCTGCCCACTTAGTTTCCATACAATTATATGTATTTGGGTTTTGCACATGTAAAATTATTTTATGTTTAGGCATTCAGATAAAATGAATTTAGTCCATAGTCCAAATTTGAGAAATATTAGTTTTCTTATGGCTTTGTTCTAGAAATATGTGATATTTTTACATGTTTCTATGTATGACTGGCTTTCCACAAATATGCCAATATATAAATTCATAAGTATCTCTGTGTGTGTCGTAATAGTATACACAGCATACATCCTATGTACAGGATACATCCATGGAAAATATTCTACTTGTTTTGCTCTTTCAGAAGGACCCTATCTCTGAGAAATAATTTTAACAAAGGAAATGCAGGGGAGTGGACTACTGACGTACAGAATAGAGAGGGTTTCTTAGTAAGACGACCAATCAAAACTCCATCAAGTATGGGTATTGTTATGCAGCTGAATCTACACATTTTACATACCCAAGGCTAAATTTTTATTAATGTTTAATTATGGAGCATCTATAAATAAGAAAGATTATTATTACTTATTTCAATTCCTACTTTTAGAGCTTTGGAAAAAAGTTCAATCGGAAAAGCATAGAATGTACTGATGATATTGCCGTAATTGCAGGTGGGAGCAGACATTCATCAACCAATACTGTATGGAACTGCTGTGTTCAGAAGTTTGGGGATGAGATTATGGAAAGAATCAATATCATTCTTAGGAAAGGCTATGAGGAAGGGCTCAAGCTTCACTGCTTTCCATATGTGTGTTCAGTTGATCTGGTACCACTTACTGAAAAGATCATCTAATCTTCACTGCATTGCAGTGGCACTTTTGTCATATATCAGGTGATTGCTGTGTATGGATCTCCTTTTGGTACATCTATTATTTTCCATTGGTCTATAAGTTTATCTTTACACCAAAATCAAAAATTTTATTACTTTAGTTGTGTAAGTCTTATATCTGGTAGTAGAAGTTCTCTAAATTTGATCTTCTTGATTGTCTTGCCTGTTCTTAGCATCTGCATTGCCATGTATGTTTTAGAATTATTTTGTCAATATCCACAAAGAAACATGCTCAGATTATACTTCGAATTGCATTAGCTCTATATATCAATATGGAAAGAATATCTTTACAATATTGAGAATTTAAAACCATGAACAAAGTTTCTTCCTCCATTTATTTAGGTCTTTAATTTACTGCAGTCATGTTTTATAGCATCCTACCTAGAGGTCTTATGCATCTTTCTTTAGAGTTATTTCTAAGTGTTTGATATTTTTGATGCTATTATAAATTGTATTTCTTATAAATTTCATTTTTAAATCATTTGTTGTAAGTATATAGAACCAAGACAAACTTTCACATACTGACTTTATACATAGTAAACATGATAAATTCACTTATTAATTCTAATAGTTCCTATGCAATTTTTTTGCATTTTCTAAATACACAATCACATCATCTTCCACTTCCACTTTTATGTTTTATTTTAACTTCTTGCCTAATTGCACCAGTAATTCGTTTGATAGAAGTGTTGGTAGCACAGATCTTTGTCTTATTATTTATCTTAAATGGAAAGATTCCAAGATTTTACCATTATGAATGATGACTACAACATTTTTATACACATACATGCACACAAAAATATTGTCAAGTTGCCACATATCAAGGTATTCAATTAGGACAATGAGCCAAACTGAAAGGAACAACCAAATCTCTGTTCACTTACTATGACAGTACAAGCAAGAAGTAGAAAGAGGCACCAGCTCCTCAGTTTTCCATTTTCCCCCCCACAGAATGGCACCAGGTGAGGGTCAGATGACATGAGGGATACACAGGGGGATTGTCTCACTGCTAAGGCGCTGGAAACTAAGGGTTCCTGCCTCTTTATGAACCCAGGGCCTTGGAGAGTAGGGAAGGACTGAAAATGGAAAAGTACTGAGTCAAGGTGGAGAAAAGTGCCTCAGGCAAGGCCCCAAAATCATTAGGTCTTTTCCAAGGCACCTGGAAAGTGCCTCAGTTAAGGCCCCTAATAAAATCTCTGAACAGTGGCACCTGGGCTAGGAATGCAGCTATGCATATAATCAAGGCTGACCCAGGAGGGTCTGAGTCCTCGGCTACAACTCCCTTGATGAATTAACCACTGCTTAGGTATATGAGGAAATAAGCTCATAAATTTCATATAAATTGCCATTTGTCACACATAAAATTGCAATGATGCTAGTACATGACATATCACATTTTTATTAGGGTTGGTGTAAGTTGGAATTCCACAATTTTATAATGTTAGTATCAAGGACTGAAATAAATAAAATCAGAAATGAGATACGAGACACAACACATGATACCACAGAAATACAAAGGATCATGAGATTACTATGAACAGTTACATGCCAACAGACTGGACAGCCGAGAAAAAAGAGATACATTCCAGAAACATACAACCTACCAAGACTGAATCATGAAGAAATAGAATATCTGAGCAGACCAATTACTAGTAAGGAGATTAAATAATTTATCAAAAACCTCCCAACAAGGAAAATCCAGGACCAGAAGGCATCACTGGTGAATTCTTCCAAAGACTTACAGAAGAATTAATACCAATCCTCAAGCTCTTCCAAAAAAATAGAAGAGTAATGAACACTTCCAAACGCATTTTATAAGACAAGCATTCCCTTGACACCAAAGCCAGATAAGACACTGCGAGAAAAAAATTATAGGTCAATATCACTGATGAACATAGATGCAAAAATCCTCAACAAAATATTAACAAACTGAATTCAACAATACACTAAAGGGTCATACACCAAGATGAAATGGGATTTATTACAGGGATGCAAGGATAGTTCAACATCTGCAAATCAATCAAAGGTGACATACCACATTAACAAAAGGAAGGAAAAAAGTCATATGATCATCTCAATGACACAGAAAAGCATTTGACAAAATTCAAAACCCTTTCATGATAAAAGCTGTCAAGAAACTTAGTATAGAGGATACATACCTCAACATAATAAAGGCTCTATATTATAAGCCCATAGCTCACATCATACTGAATGGCAAAAAGATGAAACTTTTCCTTCTAAGATCAGAAATAAGACAAGGATGCCCATTATCACCACTTTATTCAACATGGTACTTGAAGCCCTAGCCAGGGTAATTAGGCAAGAAAAAGAAAGAAAAGACATCCAAATTGGAAAGTAAAATTTTAATTGTCTCTATTTGCAGAAGACATGATATTATATACAGAAAACTATAAGACTCCACCAAAACGCTGTTGGACCTAATAAAAAAATTCAATAAAACCTCAGGATACAAAATTAAAATATAAAAATCACTTACATTTCTATACACTAACAAAAAACTATCAGAAAAAGAAATTAAGAAAACAATTCTATGTATAATACCATCAAGAAGGACAAAATATACAGGAATAAATTTAACCAAGAAGGTGAAAGATCAGGACACCAAAACTATAAAAATTTGATGAAAGAATGTGAAGACACAAATAAGTGAAAATATATTCTGTGCTCATGGATAGGAAGAATTAACTTTGTTAAAATGTCCACACTATACAAAATGATCCACAGATTCAATACAATCCCTACCAAAATTCCAATGGCATTTTTTACAGAAATAGAAAAAACAACCCTAAAATTTGTATGAAACCACAAAAGACCCCAAATAGCCAAAGCAATCTTGAGAAAGAATAGAGCTGGAGGCATCACATTTCCTGATCAGAGCACCACCTAAACAAGCTCAAGAGATGGGCACGAGCCACGGCTATCAGCACGGACAGCAGAGACCGGCATGAAATGCTAATGCTGCTGCTGCAGCCACTAAGAAGGCTGTGTGCGAGCACAGGTCACTATCCACACCTCCCCTTCTGGGAGCCTGTGCAGCCCGCCACTGCCGGGGTCCCATGATCCAGGGACAACTTCCACTGGAGAAAACACTGCGCACCTCAGGCTCGTGCAAAGTCACCCGAGCCTCTGCTGCCAGAGGCTTGCCCCTCATACTGTACCACTCCTTCCCGCTGGCTTGAGTGAGCCAGAGCCCCCTAATCAGCGGCTCCTTTAACCCCGTCCTGTCTGCGCGGGGAACAGGTGCCCTCAGGCAACCTACACGCAGAGGCGGGGCCAAATCCAAAGCTGAACCCTAGGAGCTGTGCAAAGAAAGAAGAGAAAGGGAAATCTCTCCCAGCAGCCTCAGGAGCAGCGGATTAAATCTCCACAATCAACTTGATGTGCCCTGCATCTGTGGAATACCTGAATAGACAATGAATCATCCCAAAATGGAGGTGGTGGACTTTGGGAGCAACTGTAGTCTTGAGGTTTGCTTTCTGCATCTAACTTGTTTCTGGTATTATGTTTATCTTAGTTTAGTATTTAGAGCTTATTATCATTGCTAGATTTGTTTATTGCACTCTTCCTTTTATATATATTTTTTTCCCTGTTTCACTTTTTGTGAGTGTGTATGTGTATGCTTCTTTGTGTGATTTTCTCTGTATAGCTTTCCTTTTACAATTTGTCCTAGGGTTCTGTCTGTCCATTTTTTTTTTGTATAGTCTTTAGCACTTGTTATCATTGGTAGATTTTTTTAGTTTGCTTGCTGTCTTCTTTCTTTCTTTTCTTTTTTTACTACTTTTTTATTTTTAATACTATTTTTATTTTTTTTATTTTAAAAACTTTATTTTATTAAATTTTAATTTCTCTTTTCTTTCCTTTTTTTTTCTACCTTTTCTTCGAGCCATGTGGCTGATAGGGTCTTGGTGCTCTGGTCAGGTGTCAGGCCTGTGCATGGGAGAGCTGAGTTCAGGACATTAGTCCAGCAGAGACCTCCCAGCTCTACATAATATCAAACAGTGAAAGCTTTCCCAGAGATCTCCATCTCAATGCTAAGACCCAGCTCCACTCAACAACCAGCAAGCTACAATGCTGGACACCCTATGCCAAACAACTAGCAAGACAGGAACACAACCCCACCCATTAGCAGAGAGGCTGCTAAAATCATAATAAGTTCACAGACAACCCAAAACACACCACCAGACATGGCCCTGCCCCCAAGAAAGACAAGAGCCAGCCTCATCCACCACAACACAGGCACCAGTCCCCTCCACCAAGAAGCCTACACAACCCACTGAACCAACCTTAGCCACTGGGGGCAGACACCAAAAACAACGTGAACAACGAACTTGCAGTCTGCAAAAAGGAGACCCCAAACACACTAAGTTAAGCAAAATGAGAAGGCAAAGAAACACACAGCAGACGAAGGAGCAAGGTAAAAACCCACCAGACCAAACAAATGAAGAGGAAATAGGCAGTCTACCGGAAAAAGAATTCAGAGTTATGATAGTAAGGATGATCCAAAATCTTGGAAATAGAATGGAGAAAATACAAGAAACTTTTAACAAGGACCTAGAAGGACTAAAGAGCAAACAAACAATGATGAACAACACAATAAATGACATTAAAAATTCTCTAGAAGGAATCAATAGCAGAATAACTGATTCAGAAGAATGGATAAGTGACCTGGAAGATAAAATACTAGAAATAACTACCACAGAGCAGAATAAAGAAGAAGAACGAAAAGGATTGAGGACAGTCTCAGAGACCTCTGGGACAACATTAAACACACCAACATTCGAATTATAGGGGTTTCAGAAGAAAAAGAGAAAAAGAAAGGGACTGAGGAAATATATGAAGAGATTATAGATGAAAACTTCCCTAATATGTGATATAAAATAGTCAATCAAGTCCAGGAAGCACAAAGAGTCCCATACAGGAAAAATCCAAGGAGAAACACGCCAACACACATATTAATCAAACTATCAAAAATTAAATACAAAGAAAAATTATTGAAAGCAGCAAGGGAAAAGCAAAAAATAACATACAAGGGAATCCCCATAAGGTTAACCACTCATCTTTCAGCAGAAACTCTGCAAGGCAGAAGGGAGTGGCAGGACATATTTAAAGTGATGAAAGGGAAAAACCTACAACCAAGATTACCCAGATAGGATCTCATTCAGATTCGAGAAATTAAAACCTTTACAGACAAGCGAAAGCTAAGAGAATTCAGCACCACCAAACCAGCTTTACAACAAATGCTAAAGGAAGTTCTCTAAGCAGGAAACACAAGAGAAGGAAAAGACCTACAATAACAAAACAATTAAGAAAATGGTAATAGGAACATACATATCTATAATTACCTTAAATGTAAATGGATTAAATGCTCCAACCAAACTACATAGGCTGACTGAATGAATACAAAAACAAGGTTCGTATATATGCTATCTACAAGAGACCCACTTCAGACCTAGGGACACATACAGACTGAAAGTGAGGGATGGAAAAAAACATTGCATGCAAATGGAAATCAAAAGAAAGCTGGAGTAGCAATTCTCATATCAGACAAAATAAACTTTAAAATAAGGTCATAGCAAGAGACAAAGAACACTACATAATGATCAAGGGATCAATCCAAGAAGAAGATATAACAGTTGTAAATATTTATGCACCCAATATAGGAGCACCTCAATATATAAGGCAAATGCTAACATAGATGCAAAAATCCTCACCAAAATACCAGCAAACAGAATCCAAAAGCACGTTAAAAGGATCATACACCATGATCAAGTGGGGTTTATCCCAGGAATGCAAGGATTCTTTAATATACACAAATCAATGTGATACACCGTATTAATAAACTGAAGGATAAAAGCCAAATGATACTCTTAATAGATGCAGAACAAGCTTTTGACAAAATTCAACATCATTTATGATAGAAACTCTCCAGAAAGTAGGCATATAGGGAACCTATCTCAACAGAATAAAGGCCATATATGACAAACCCACAGCCAACATCTTTCTCAATGGTGAAAAACTGAAACCATTTCTACTAAGATCAGGAACAAGACAAGGTTGCCCACTCTCACCACTCTTATTCAACATAGTTTTGGAAGTTTTAGCCACAGCAATCAGAGAAGAAAAAGAAATAAAAGGAATCCAAATCAAAAAAGAAGAATTAAACTGTCACTGTTTGCAGATGACATGATACTATACATAGAGAATCCTAAAGATGCTACCAGAAAACTACTAGAGCTAATCAATGAATTTGGTAAAATAGCAGGATACAAAATCAATGCACAGAAATCTCTTGCATTCCTATACACTAATGATGAAAATCTGAAAGAGAAATTAAGCAAACACTCCCATTTACCACTGCAACAAAAAGAATAAAATACCTAGGAATAAACCTACCTAGGGAGACAAAAAACCTGTATGCAGAAAACTATAAGACACTGATGAAAGAAATTAAAGATGATACAAATAGATGGAGAGACATCCCATGTTCTTGGATTGGAAGAATCAACATTGTGAAAATGACTATACTACCCAAAGCGATCTACAGATTCAATGCAATCCCTATCAAACTACCACTGGCATGTTTCACAGAACTAGAACAAAAAACTTCCCAATTGGTATTGAAACACAAAAGACCTTGAATAGTCAAAGCAATCCCTTTCCCTGGGATCTGACCTCCGAAGCCCGAGCCTCAGCTCCCAGCCCCCACCCGCCCTGGCGGGTGAGCAGAAACAGAGGACTTTTATACTATGTAGAGGACTACAGCGATACATGCTGTCTTTAGATCTGTGCCCACCAGACCAATATCTATGTTCAAACCTCATCATGGCCCCTTGAATTAACAAGTACGCATAACAAGGTTGCAGGATACAAGGTCAACAAATAAAAGTCAATCAATTTCCATAGAGGGTACCCCATTTTACATTCTCACCAGCAATCCAAGAGTTTTAAATTTTTCCACATCCATGCTAACACTTGTTATTTTTCATTTTTAAAAATTATATCCACATAGTGGGTGTGAAGTGCTATCTTATTGTGGTTTTGATTTGCATTGGCCTAATGACTACTGATGTTGAGCATCTTTCATGTGCTTATTGGCCATTTGTATATCTTCACTGGATAAGTATCTATTCAAATATTTTGCCCATTTTTATTTGGGTTACAGGCATGCCTCATTTGATTGTGCTTTGCAGATATAGCGTTTTTTGGTTTTTGTTTTCAAATTGAAGGTTTCTGGCAACCCAGTGTTGTCAGATGATAGCATTTTTTAGCAATAACGTATTTTTTTATTCAAGGTATGTACATTGCTTTTTAGACATAATGCTATTGCATACTTAACAGACTACAATATAGTATAAACGTAACTCATGTGCACTGAGAGGCCAGAAAAATTTGTGTGACTCACTTTAATGCTATATTCACTTTATTGCAGTGGTCTGGAACTGAACCCACAATATCTCTGAGGTATGCCTGTATTTGTCTTTTTATTGTTGAGTTTTAAGAATTCTTTATACTCTGAGTAATGGACTCTTATCAGATATACATGTATGTAATTTACAAATATTTTCTCCCATTATGTGGGTTGTCATCTCATTTTCTTGATAATGTACTTTGATGCACAAAAGTTCTCAATTTTGATGAACTCAAATTCCTTTTTTTTGGACTGCTTATAACTTTGGTGTCTTATCTAAAAATATGACTATATCCAAGGTCATGAATGTTTATAGCTATGTTTTCTTTTAAGGGTTTAATACTTTCAACTCTTATATTTAGGTCTGTGGTCCATTTTGAGTTAAATTTTGTATATGTTGTGAGGTTGCGGTACAAACTCTTCTTTCGCATGTTATTTTTCAGTTATTTCAGTACCATTTGTTGAAAAGAGTATTCGTTCCACACTGAATTGTCTTGGTAGCCTTCTTGAAAAATCAATTGACCACAGGTGTATGTGTTTATATCTGTACCCTAAATTCTTTCCCATTGATCTATATGTCTATCCTTACGCCAATACTACACTGTCCTGATTATCGTAGCTTTGTTGACGTTGGTTCTTATTTTTCAAGATTTTTTGGCTATTCTGGGCCCCTTGAATTTTCACATGCATTTTAGAACAAGCTTGTCAATTTCTGCAAAAATGTCAGTTAGGATTTTGACAACAATTAGATTGAATCTGTTTATCAATTAGAGGAGTATTCCCAGCTTAACAATATTAAGTTTTCTAATCAATGAACACAGGATATCTTTATTTAGGTCTTCTTTAATTTCTTTCAATAATGTTTTACAAATTTAAGTGTACAAGTCTTATACATTTTTAAAAGATATTCCTAAATACCTTGTTTCTGTTACTACAGTAAATAGAAATGTTTTTTATTCTTCATTGTTTATAGAAATACAATTGCTATACGTACTTGATCTTGTATCTTGCAACCTTCCTGAACTCATTAGCTCTAATAGTTATTTTGTGTGGGGATTCCATAGGATTTTATTATATACAATCTCATGTCATCTGTGAATAAAAATAGTTTTATTTCTTTCTTTCCAGTCTGGATGGCTTTTGTTTCATACTCTTGCCTAAATGCCCTGGCTAGAACCTTCAGGACAATGTTAACTATAAGGGCTAAAGGCAGACACCCTATTTTCTGTCTGACCTTAGGGGAAAAGCTTTAAGTCTTTCAACAATTAAGTATCGTGTTAGCTGTGGTTTTTTTTATAGGTGCCCTTTATTAGGTTTAAGAAGTTCCCTTCTATTCCTAGTTTGTTGAGGATGAATTTATTTTGATGATCATATGAATTTTATCCTTTATTCTATTGATATGTATTTCAATGTGGTATGCCTGTCCTGCACCTATTTGCCCTCAGATCTATCCCTCCCTCTTCCCCTGCTCTGCTCTCTATTATGTAGGAGCTGACATCTGCAGCCTGTAATTCCTAGGCTCACTTACATTTTGTTGCCATCTTGGTTTAGCCAACTGGTGGCACCAGCAGGAGATTACAACCCAGGAGAATGAAGCAGTCGGAGTCCTTTTTGCTCTATATCAGGTGGCTTCTCCCTCCATGGCTACATTTTCTCCATGGCTCCAGTTCCCCTAAGACTGGCCCACCATGGTTTCAGATCCTATTGAATGCAACACTTGGACTCCAGTAACACTATCATCTTTCTTTGTCCTTTCAGGCTAGAGGTGGGAGTGACTTCCTCATGTTGCTAATTGTTGGGTTTCCCAGCTCTCCCTTGTTTAGCTTTTCCCTCAGTTGTGAAACCAATCCCCTACATTAAATTCTCTGTGTTATAGATTTACTTTGGTTTCTATTTGCCTGCATGATCCCTGGCTTACATGTGGCCAATCATAGTGACAGATTTTCTAGCATTAAACTTCTTCACATTCATGGGATAAACCCAACTCAGTCACTGGCAGTTAAATATGTTTGCGTCTGTTATAATTAATAACAAAAAACCAAAAACAATGGATCATGAAACATCCTCTAAATATTCTATCTCTTTTGTCCTCTTTAAAGCCTACTCAAAAAGTTTTTACACACTTTAGTGTGTGTATACATACACATACATATATAAATCCTAATAGCATAAGTAATAGTGATACCCTCAACTTGTAAAATATTCAAGCAATACACATGAAGTTATAAAATACTATCTGTATGATACAGCTCAA
Organism: Monodon monoceros; assembly: GCF_005190385.1. Classification (NCBI taxonomy): domain Eukaryota; kingdom Metazoa; phylum Chordata; class Mammalia; order Artiodactyla; family Monodontidae; genus Monodon; species Monodon monoceros. The sequence goes on from NW_021703779.1 coordinate 120,037,342, forward strand.
GTGATACTCAGTGAGAAATGTATAGTTTTCAATAGATGTATTGGAAAATAAGAAACATTTAGAACAGCCAAGTACCTCAAGAATGTATGGAGTGAATAGTATATTCAACCTAAAGAAGTAGAAGCCAGGAAATAATGAAGATTAATGTAGAAGTAATGAAATAGAAACAGCAGAGCCAATGAACACGAGATATTCCTCTAGAAATACTTATAAGATGGTCATATTTGCAAATATCAATATGATTACTAAAGAAAAATCAGGAACAAACACATGAAATAAACTTGTACAAAATTTAGATGAAGGGATTTTAATATAAGGGAACACAGCAAGTTCCCTCAGGATAACCAAACCATGGACAGGGAAATGTTTCCACATATAGAGGTATTTCAGCTAATAGCACAAGAAGGAATGAGAGAATGAACATTCTGTGACTCCTAATGGATTGATAAAGGTGATAACCATGGACTGCTAACAACAACACAAAGAACGACCAGGCATTATATACCTCCTAATGGAAGTACACCGCCTAGGGAGTGGTCTTCTGGAAGAGAGAAAACAAACTTTTCTAAGGCATACTCCCAAAAAGGGAGAGGGGAAATTATGCAACTCATTTCCCCCAGCCAGCTCTCCTTGATTCAAAAACCAAATGTGGACATCCCCACCCCCACAAAAAGAACACTTGAGCCAAGCTCATTCACACAGTAGTAAATATCTTACAATAGCATAGTCAACTGAGCAGTGAATTAAATGAGCAAATGGGCTGTGCCCAAGAAATGAAAATATGATTTAACATTAGAAAATACTTTCAATTGTAATTCCCTACATTAACAAATTAGAAGAGAAAAAAAAACATTTGATTGTGCCAATGGGTATAGAAAAAGCCTTTGAAAGAAATTCAGCATGAGTTCATGGTACAAACTTCTGGCAAACTAAGAATAGGAGGGAACTTGCTTTTCCTAAATTCTACAGCAAACATAGTTAGATGTGAAATGTTAGAAGCATTCTCATTCAAGTCAGCAATGAGACAGATACTCTCACCTCTACTGTTCAAAACTGCACTGAACACAAAGCCAGAGACATGGATATCAAAATAAATAAGATAAATGAATACTGAAAAGATAGAGATACTGTTTGGTAACAATATCATCAACTGCCTAGAAAATTAAAAGGAATCAGTGTGTGGAATATTCAGATAAATAAGGGGCTTCAGAAAGAAAGTGTATGGGAGGACAATACAGAAAAATCAAGAGCCTTGCCACACAAAAGCAATAATTAATTAGAACATGTAACAGGCAATATCCCATTCACAACAGCAACAAAATCTAGAAGTCACCTAAAAGGAATTACAAATCACAAAACCTATGATATCTTTATGGAGGCAAACATAAACGTTTACTGATAGATTCGGATTTTTTAAAAGTCCCAAATAGGGCTTCCCTGGTGGTGCAGTGGTTAAGAATCTGCCAGCCAATGCAGGGGACACGGGTTCAAGCCCTGATCCGGGATGATCCCACATGCCACGGAGCAACTAAGCCCGTGCGCCACAACTACTGAAGCCTGCACGCCTAGAGTCCATGCTCTGCAACAAGAGAAACCACCGCAATGAGAAGCCCGCACATCACAACGAAGAGTAGCCCCCGCTCGCCGCAAGTAGAGAAAACCCGCACGCAGCAACGAAGACCCAATGCAGCCAAAAGTAAATAAATAAGAATAAAATTTTTTAAGTTAAAAAGAAGTTCCAAATAAATAGGCGTATACCATATTCATTGATGTGAAACGAAATATTTTAAAGACGTCAATTCTCCTCGAGTTATTTACAGATTTAGTGCCTTACCTGTAGTTGCGAAAATAACAATCAAGTTTGGGTTGTTGTCTTCCACTCCCAGAATCAAACCCAGAAAACCACAGAAGGGAGAATGAAAGCAAATAAACAATGATGTATTAGTCTCCTAGGGCTGCTGTACTAAACTACCATGAACTGGGTGACTTAAGCAACAGAAGTTTATTCTCTTACGGTTCTGGAAGCCAGATGCTCTAAATCAGTTTCACTGGGCTGAAATCAAGGTGCTGGCAGGGCCACACTCCCCCTGAAGACTCTAAGGGAAAACCCATTCCTTACCTCTTCCAGCTTCTAGCTCTAGTTCATAGAACAATAGGATTTTTTTTGTCGTTTATGTTTTTCCAACTTATTGAGTTATAGTTGATAATTAAAATTATATACGTTTAAAGAGTACAATTTGATACCATATGCTAACACATATATATGGAATCTTAAAAAAAAAAAGGTTTTTAAGAACCTAGGGGCAGGACAGGAATAAAGACGCAGACGTAGAGAATGGACTTGAGGACACGGGGAGGGGGAAGGGTAAGCTGGGATAAGTGAGACAAAGGCATGGACATATATACACCACCAAGTGTAAAACAGATAGCTAGTGGGAAGCAGCCACATAGCACAGGGAGATCAGCTCGGTGCTTTGTGTCCACCTAGACGGGTGGGATAGGGAGTGTGGGAGGGAGATGCATGAGGGCGGAGATATGGGGATATATGCATACGTATAGCTGATTCACTTCGTTATACAGCAGAAGCTAACACACCACTGTAAAGCAATTATACTCCAATAAAGCTGTTTAAGAAAAAATTTTGCGTTGAAGCCACTGGGTTGACATACCTGATGTGTGACTTGAGGTTATTCATTTGGTACTGACTTATAACTCTAAGGTTTCCCTTTAGCATTTTGACTCTTAAATTTGCATCTAGGGCTTCCCTGGTGGCGCAGTGGTTGAGAGTCCGCCTGCCGATGCAGGGGACACGGGTTCGTGCCCCGGTCCGGGAAGATCCCACATGCCGCGGAGCGGGCGCGCCTGTGAGCCATGGCCACTGAGCCTGCGCGTCCGGAGCCTGTTGCTCCGCAGCGGGAGAGGCCACAGCGGTGAGAGGCCCGCGTGCCGCAAAAAAAAAAAAAAAAAATTTGCATCTAAAACCACATTATATAGAGTAATACTCTTCCCATTTGGGGGAAGTGAACAAAACAGAACAAACAAACAAAAGCCTGGTGCCCACGTCTTAAAGGTCAAAATAAATGATATGGTTATTTTCTTGGTAAAACACATTCTGACATTATGTCACTTAATATATTTGCCGTGATTTACCTATGATATTCAAATAACAAATCCTTTCACTCATGTATTCAATGAGTGTTTATTGAGCGTCTATTATGAACCAGGCAGCGGGGCTGGAGCTGGGGATACAGCAAAGACCCACAGACAACCCCTCCGTGCCCTTGCAGAACTCACTGCACACCGCGTAGTGATGACGAAAGATGTTAAAAGCTAAATAAGTATAACATTCAACTTGGGTAATAATAGTGTCAATGCACATGTAACATTTTCTCAAGGCAAAATCCTGCTGTGTGGCCTATAGGGAAAAATGGTACGACCCTACAATAGTGAGTCAAAGCTGCATCTCCATTTTCTCTGGCCTGTCCAGGATCTCTTCCCAGAGGCTTTCCCCTCACCTTAGTGGCACCAAAGGTGTATTTTGAGTTCCATGTGTGAGCAGCATCTCAGGTGAACTCTGAGGCAACAGTGAACCTGTGATCCAGCCCACATGAAATGCATCCACCCCCATGCTCTCCCTGAGGGTGAGATTCAGAGAAGACCCTCCAGTGGAGATGAATCACAACCCCAGGGTGGAGCATCCAGTCACTGGAGGGGTCCCTGTACCACAGCCAACCACCTGTCTGCCAAGCAGCCTGGTCCTAGCAGGAGGGGCAGGCAACCCAGCAGCCAGGAGAGACACCACCGGGGTAGTCTGCACTGCTCTTGGCAACTGGGAGTGATACAGATGCCGCACTCCCCTCCACCCCAGGGGCCAGAGTCAACACACGCGTATCCGTCTATGTATCCACAAGCATACACTGAGGCAGCACGGCTTATAAGAAGAAATACATGCAGTTCTGGCCTTCTTCCCTGTTCTTGGCACGGAACTTCTAAAACCCTCACAATTTCCAAAGTGATGAAGAAGATCAAACTGTCTTTTATTATTCATAACAGGCCCCTTCCACTCACACCTGAGTTTATGTTAATGCGGTGATTTGGAAAGCCCTGAAGCCTGGGGGCTGGTTTCCCAGGTAACCAACCTGTGATTGGAGGTTCAGCTCCACCTCCACCTCTGGGAAGGGACGAGGGACCGGGGCTGACTTAATCTCCAACCTAAGGGTCCAGGATTTAATCAATCGTGCCTATGTGATGAATCCTCCTTTAGAAAAAAGAAAGGGGTAGGGGGGGTGGGGTCCAGAGAGGTTCAGGTTGGTGGAAGGGCGGAGGTGTGTGGGGGGTGGGATGGAGCACCTGGAGAGGGCTGCAGGCCCCCTCATCTCTTCCATCTGGCTGTTCCTGGGCTATAGCCTTGGTATTGATAATTAGTTACCTAGTAAGTAAAATGTTCAGTGGATCCAGCCAATTAATCCAACAGCAGGAGGGATCTATGGGAATCTCCAGTCTATCAGAAGTACAGATGACAACCTGGATTTGTATCTGAAGTTGGGGCAGGGAGTGGGGGGCAGTCTCGTGGGACTGAGTCTGTAACCTGGGGATCTGAAGCCGTCACCAGGGAGACAGCTTCAGAACTGAGTTCCCGTGTAGGACATCCATCTGGTGTCACAGAATTGCTTGCTTAGGAAGAGCTCACACACTGGTGGCCAGAAGTGTCAGACGTGGGAGTACTGCATGAAACTTTTTTTTTTTACATCTTTATTGGAGTATAATTGCTTTACAACGGTGTGTTAGTTCTGCTTTATAAAAAAGTGAATCAGTTATACATATACATATGTTCCCATATCTCTTCCCTCTTGCGTCTCCGTCCCTCCGACCCTCCCTATCCCACCCATCTAGGTCGTCACAAAGCACCGAACTGATCTCCCTGTGCTATGCAGCTGCTTCCCACTAGCTATTTATTTTACGTTTGGTACTGTATATATGTCCATGCCACCCTCTCACTTTGTCACAGCTCACCCTTCCCCCTCCCCATATCCTCAAGTCCATTCTCTAGTAGGTCTGTGTCTTTATTCCTGTCTTACCCCTAGGTTCTTCATGACATTTTTTTCTTAAATTCCATATATATGTGTTAGCATACGGTATTTGTCTTTCTCTTTCTGACTTACTTCACTCTGTATGACAGACTCTAGGTCCATCCACCTCAATACAAATAGCTCAATTTCGTTTCTTCTTATGGCTGAGTATTATTCCATTGTATACATGTGCCACATCTTCTTTATCCATTCATCCGATGATGGACACTTAGGTTGTTTCCATGTCCTGGCTATTGTAAATAGAGCTGCAATGAACATTTTGGTACATGACTCTTTTTGAATTATGGTTTTCTCAGGGTATATGCCCTCCCCACTGGCCTCTTGAACACACACTCAAAGCATTTTCAAATATGCTGGTGAGTAGAGTCTGACTTGGCATATCATCTAGTGGTTTGGAGCTATAACTCTGAACTTAGAGAGTATTTTTAAAACCACTCTGATATTTGCAGTAGGATTTTAAAGGGATATCTTTTTTGAAACTGGCCAGTGAACACATGCACAGATGAATGAGCTTACCTAGGCATTTCAAAACCAAAGGCTTTCTCATAAATGGTAGATGAGGGAAAAGCACGGAAATCACTGTGGAATGAACATCTGCTGAAGCTGAATTCCTAAAACTCTGGAATCCTCCTACAAGGTAAAAATTAGTTCCTTGGTGGACATGATAACTCTGATTAAAAATGAAAAAATATACCCTTCCACTGCCTTTCATCTGTATACCTTCCACACAGGAAAATCTCAATTTTCGGTGTGCCTGATGCCACCTGTAAAGGTGCTCAGGCAAGTTCAGTCACATGGAGGGTAGCAGAGACTCGCAGGCTGAGACTGTTCTTGCATCAGAAGGAAGGAGAACATTCTCAGCCTGCTGAGATCATAGAGGTTATTCAAAGGGCAGTAAAGAAAAAGTGCTGTGCCATGAAGAAGGGCAAATGCTCCATGCTGACATTTACCTGTTCCTTCGAACACCACATGTGACGCCGTGTTTGAAAGCACCTGTCACATAGTAGGCACTTGAAAAAGTTGGAGAATTGAAAACAAATTTTGACTTTTTAGAAACCCCTTCAAGAAATGAAGAGAGTTGTACTTGTAACAAAGTATAATGTTACTGAAACTCAGGTCTGGCTGCTTGCCGCTCAAAAGCCAATACTCGAGAAACAAGTTTGGTGAAAAGGAAAGTTTGCTTTGTTCTGGAAGCTGGCAACCAGGAGAGAAGGCGGACTCATGTCCAAAGGCCAGCTCCTCACTGCTGATTACTGGGCAAGAGCTCTTAAAGGGGAATTTCAGGGATGTATAGGCAGAGGGAGGGGGCTACATGTATTGATGGAATAGCACAGTCAGCTCTGACAGTCATCTTGAAATTGGTCATGCAGTGGTCTGATTAGCATTATCTTGATTGTTTTGAGTACAGTTAATCTTTAGTTCCAAGGTCGGTTTGTTCCCATTTCTTTGAGGCCAGTTCTTGGAATTGTAGAAGCTTATGTCTTGGTTACAGCCTGGTCATCATGTAGTTAAGTTCTTCCACCTGGTGGGGGTTTCAGTATCTACAAAACAGCTCAAAGGATGTGGCTTAGAATATTATCTATAGCACTTGAAGAGGAACTAAAGGTCCTTGATGTTGCTTAATGACTATTATTGTTCTGTCCTGTTTGACTGCTTTTCCGTTGTTTCTGTATTTTCTCATTTCTCTGATTAAATTTATTCTTTTACTACAGTTTTTCTACAGACAAAAGGCAGGCAGAGGACAGGGTGGGGGCAGGGGAGTTGTCCTGGGAATGCCCCATACAGTCTCATTCCGTTTCAATAATAGTTGCTTTCTATTGGGTACCTACTATGTGTCAGCTTATGGAAGGGACAAGTACTCATTCACATCTTCTCTCTCTCCCCTTCCTGGGCACAAGAAAAGGCTACACTGCCAGTCCATGTGTCATTAGGCAGGAGTCGGTGGGCCATTCCCATGCTTTCTCTTCCACTCCGCAGCAAACATGGCTACCGCATGTTTCCATGGTGAAGCAAAAAGATGGAAGCAGCCTGGATCCCTAGGGCACCCCAGAGTGAAGAGACCCTGACAACTGCCATCAGAATTAATGTGAACAAAAGTAACTTTCACTGGGTTAAGCCAGTCAATTTTAGGCTTCGTCTGCTGCATCAGCTAGCAGTTACATTAACTAGTAACATAATATGTAGCTAGTATTTCTGGTTATGAAATATTTTTAAAATATCTTTGTTTCTTCTTCAGCTTTATCTAGGTATAATTGACATATAAACGTGTAAAACATTTAAAGTGTATATTGTGGTGATTTGATATACCATACGTTGTGAAATGATTCCCTCCATCTAGTTAATTAACACATCCACCACCTCACATATTTATCTTTTTTTTTTTTTTTTGGTGATTTGTGTGAACATTTAAGTTCTACTCTCTTAGCAAATTTCAATTACACAGGGGCTTCCCTGGTGGCACAGTGGTTAAGAATCTGTCTGCCAATGCAGGGGACACAGATTCGAGCCCTGGTCGGGGAAAATCCCACATGCCGCGGAGCAACTAAGCCAGTGCTCCACAACTACTGAGCCTGCGCTCTAGAGCCCGCGAGCCACAACTACTGAAGCCCGCGCACCTAAAGCCTGTGCTCCGCAACAAAGAGAAGCCACCGCAAGAAAGAGTAGCCCCCGCTCGCCACAACTGGAGAAAGCCCAAAGACCCAATTAGCCAAAAATAAGTAAATTAATAAATAAATGTTAAAAAGATAGAAAAATAAATTTCAATTACACAATACGATGTTATGAAGTATAGTTTACATTAGATCCTTAGACCTTATTCATCTTACAGCTGAAAGTTTGTTCACTTACCAATTTATCTCTATTTCCCCCATTTCCCCAACCCCTGGAAACCACTTGAGTTTAACCTTCTTGTTAGATTCCACATATAAATGATACCATGCAGTATTTGTCTTCCTCTGCCCGATTTATTTCACTTAGCATAATACCCTCAAGTTCCATCTATGTTGTTGCAAATGGCAGGATTTCTTTCTTTCTCATGGCTGAATAATACTCCGTCGTACACTTTATTAAAAGACAAAAAAAAAGTACTGGTGAGGATGTGGAGTATCTGTAATTCTTAACACACAGTTGGTGGGAATGCAAAATTTAGCTCTTTCTTACAAAGTAAAATAAACACTTGCCATAATGACCCAGCAATCCCACTCCTAGGCATTTACCCAAGTGAATCGACAACTTATGTTCGCACAAAAACCTGTACATGAATGTGTATAGCAGCTTTATTCATAATTGCCAAAATCTGAAAACAAACCAGATGTCTCTCAACAAGTTAATGTATAACCAAACTATAGTACATTCATAACATACAAAACTATTCAGAAATGAAAGGGAAGAAAATATTGATCTATGCAACAACATGGATGGTTTTCAGATAGATTTTTCTCATTGAAAGAAGCCAGCGAGAAAAGCTGCATATAGTATTATTCCATTTACATGGCATTCTGAAAAAGGCAAACGTACAGGGATGGAAAACAGGACCAGGGGCTTTCAGGGACTGGGGAAAGGAGGTATACTACAATGAGTCCTCACAAGCTAATTTTTGTGCTGTTGGACCTGTTCTGTACGGTACTGTGAGAGTGGATACATAACGCTATGCATTTGTCAAAATGCTTAGAACTGTACACTACGAAGTTTTAATTTTAGTGAAAAAAATTTAAAAATCAAACAGGATATCACAGGAACTCAAGATGGAATGCAGACTGTGATAAATGAATCTAACTAGTAACTGTACTGAAGGATGCAGAGAAGAAAGGAGCTGACATAAGTAAATTTGGAAAATGATGTTTTGACTAGATATCATAAGGTTAAAGAGAAAAACACATGCACAGAAGCCTTGTACTCTCATTGTTAAATATGTTTTTTCACAGGAGGAAGGGTTAGCAAATCTGAAATCACTGCACATGTATAGTAGGTTTTTAAAAATAAGTAAAACACATTGTAGTATTTGTTGTAATGAGAGCCAAGTTTCTCATTGTCAAAGAAAGAGATGACAATTAAGCAAAAGGAAATGCTATAATGATCCCAGTGGTGGTGGGTTAGAATTGGAAATATCATTAAGAGCTCAAGTTTATTTTAGTATGTATACAGTTATATAAATAAATACATAGATAAATATATATTCTGTATGCTTGAATTAGTTTGCATACATTTAGTTCATAGTTCTGTCTGCTGAGAGGACCTAGAAGCAATGACACCCCAGCAGCAACACACACACCTAGTTCCCAGGTTCTGGTCTTTAAACACCATTCCCTAATAAAAAGAGCCAGGTCCCCTGAGTGATGGTTAATTCTAGGGCTTGGTGATGCACCTAGAATATCTTGTGATGCCAGAAAACACAGAAGTGCAAAACAAGAGAGGAGAGTGGACACCAAAAGCACAAAGGCGCCAATCTAAAAGAGATCCAAATGGCCAAAGGTGAAACAATGTGAAAAGTAAAAGAAATAATGGCAGTTTTGGATTAAAACTCAAAGAATAAAATTAATATCCATGAGCCCATGCTGATATAAATGATCCAAATCACACATGAATGGTGGCAAAAGGACAACTCTTGCTTACAAAACAATTCCAATTAATAAATGCAGAGGGGGCTTCCCTGGTGGCGCAGTGGTTGAGAGTCCGCCTGCCGATGCAGAGGACACGGGTTCTTGCCCCGGTCTGGGAAGATCCCACATGCTGCGGAGCGGCTAGGCCCGTGAGCCATGGCCGCTGAGCCTGTGCGTCCGGGGCCTGTGCTCCGCAGCGGGAGAGGCCACAACAGTGAGAGGCCCGTGTACCGCAATAAATAAATAAATAAATAAAAATAAATTAAAAATGCAGAGGGAATGGGGGAAATAAATAATCACCATTAGAATATCACAGTCATAATTGTGTCAGGCACAATCCAGTGTGAAAAATAATATTAGTTGGCAAAAGTTTAAGAGAAACAGGATATTTGCATAAACTCAAAGTATCTTCCCCTTCCAATTAATTACTTTGGTGGTTTTAACATCTGTACACAAATTTTTTGACATACCTCAGGAGGCGTAGCTTAATTTTCATACTCTTGAGCATGGGCTGCACTTAATGACAAGCTTCTTAAATATAGAAAATGGAAAGGAAAAATGTAACTTTACAGTGGAGACACATGGCAAACACCAACGTTACCAGGTGATCAAGGTTTACATAACCAGTAATGAGACATTGAAATCACGAATGTCCTGATATGATGCAGTGTAAACGACACATCACTTACGTGGTATTCAGCCCAAAATCTATACCCTCAGTCTAATCAAGAAAAAAACAATCAGAGAAAAAAAACAAGTTGAGAGATATTCAACAAACACTTGATCAGAGTGTCAAGGTTATGAAAGAAAAGGGAAGACTGGGGAACTGTCATGGATTGAAAGAGACTAAGAGGACACAACAGCTAAATGAAATGTGTATCCTGGATTGGGCTCTGGGATGAAAAAAAGACGTTAGGAGAAAATCTGCTGAAATTTGAATAAAGTTTAGTAAAGAGTATTGTACCGATGTTAATTTCTTAGTTCTGATAATTGTCATCATGCTTATGTAAGATGTTAATGAAACAGAGCAGGACCCTATGATCCGTCCTCCCATGTCCTCAGCCTGCTTTTTGTCTGTGGAAAAACTTTAGCCAAAGAATAAGTTTAATCAGAGAAGTGAGAAAATGCAGAAGCAGAGGAAAACAGTCAAAGGAGACCAAATAATAATAGTTTAGTCATTAAGCAACGTCAAGGACCTTTAGTTCCTCCTTAAGGTCTACAGATAATATTCTGAGCCACATCCTGTGAGCTGTCTTGTAGATACTGACACCCCCACCAGGTGGAAAAGTTAACTACATGGTGAGCAGGCTGTAGCCATGACATAAGCTGCCACAAAAATTCCGAGAATTGGCCTTAAAGAAATGGAAAAAAACTGACCCTGGAACTGAAGATTAAGTGTACCTAAAACAATCAAGATGACACTGATCAGACCACCGCATGACCAGTTTCAAGATGACTGTCACAGCTGACTGTGCTGTTTCTGCATGTAGCCTCTTCTCTCTGTCTATAAAAGCTCTTGCCCACTGGTTGTAGGAAGGGGGGAGTCAGCCTTTGGACAGGCGTCTGCCCTCCCCCACCTCCCCAGTTGCTGGCTTCCAAAATAAAGCAAACTTTCCTTTCCACCAACCTGGCCTCTTTATTGGCTTTTGAGCAGTGAGCAGCTGGACCCCACTTTCGGTTACATTAACACTAGCAGAAGATCGGTAAAGATTGTACAGGAACTCTCTGTACTGTTCTATCTTTGCAACTCTTTTAAGTCTAAAAATATTTTTAATGTTAAAAAAAACCGGCAACAGACTGGAAGATAATATTTTGAGGAAATATGACAGACAAAGAGTTATTCCTAATATGTAAGGTGAATCTATATGTTGAAAAGCAAAACTCAAGCCAAAAGAAAAGCAGGCAAGGAAGATTCATGGAACATTCGTAGAAGAAGAAATACAAATGATTAGTAAATATATGAAAAGATGTTCAGAGAAAAGACTTTATGGAAGCAGAATTTAAATTATTATTGTAAAACACTAGTGGTTCAATCATGGTTATGGACACACTGCGATATATTACTTAGATCACTGTGTGTGTGTGTGTGTGTGAGAGAGAGAGAGACAGAGACAGAGACAGAGAATTCACATATGCATTCGTAAGCATTCCTGATATGTGTGTATGTATGTTGTAGATATTTATGACTACATATATGTATTCTAAATGTGTGCATCCAAATGTGTGATTTATGTACATACATAATCATAGGGTTTTGCAAAATTCAAATTCATTTATAATACAAACAAGATTTTTTTGATGGTTGTAATGTTCCAGAAATAACGAGGGAGCTGAAATTCTTTTGGGAGGGTAGGAATGAAGAGAATGGATTAGACATGAGAGGAGAGTAGCATACCCTTGTCAAAACTTGCTAGAGTGACTTCTTCAAAAGCAGTAACTCTTTCATTTTCACTGTTGCTTACAGGCCAAACACATAAATAAGTTCTCAGTAAATTTTAAATCAAACTAATTATGGGACTGAGAAAAAGAGGAAATGAAGAGTATCACAAAAATAACTAAAAGTATAGAAAAATCTGATATATGATTTAAGAAAAAAATTTATAAAGTTATAAACAAGCATGTCTTAGCTATTATAAGTAATAGGTACCATGAGCATGCTTTAAAATACAAAAAAAGTTTTGATCCCATTTATAGCATTCTACAGATGGCAGATTTAGATAAATTTCAGTTGCTCCATCAAACTAAAGGCCATTTTTTCACTTTATTTTAACTTTATTTAAAATTTCTTACTGGTCCTTTACCATAACTATTGTCAGAAGTGAGAAAATAAAAATGCATATTTATAGCCTTCATGCTGTAAATATCTTTAGCATATTCTGGTACATCAGATTTATGTCTTAAAGTGAGCCTTTGTTCCTCTTGGAGATGTGACAAATCTCATATTTGTATTCAACATATGCATGAATTCAGCCATTTGGAAGGTAGTAGAAGTCAATGGGCACTGTCTTTGGAACATACATGAATATTAAATACTCTTATAAACGTTCACTGAGGATACTGAATTACAGAAGTTATGCCATAACTCTGAGTATCAGTCTTACCACTGAGAGTAGTATCCAAAGCCAATCATAAAATTATATTTCTATATAAATTAATAATTAAGAGTGTAGGCATACAAGTGTTGAGAAAATAAATTCTAAAATAATAGTTATTAATAATAGTGAATTCAGAGTGCTTTTAGATTTGCCCCTTACGTGGTGGCTACTTGTGCTTTCATTTGGTCTTTGTTAATATTTCAAGATGCATAAATTTAATTTGGTCTTCATTGATATTTAACAATACAAATATTTTATATATAATCAGTTTTATAGTTAGCCTGTCCATATACATGGATTTATTACCAAGGAAATATAGCAGGGGAAAGTGATTTCCCAATGTCTTGTCTTTGGGAATAGGATATAGGTAGTAATTCTAGATGCTGATAAAAAATATGAGTTAAAGATGTATCTTATTTTTAAGTGGTACTTTATCAAAAGATGTAAGATGCATAAATTCTAAACCATTAGAAGAAAAATGAAACAAAGTCCATTAATTCAACAAGAATTTGTTTTTAAGAAGCAAAAACATGAAAGCATTGACATTTAAAAAAACTATGTAACATAAGATAGCAGGGTTGAAACCAAAGATTACAGAAATTATAATAAATGTGAATGCATTAAATTCCCCCATTAAATTCAGAGATTTCAAAACAGAAGAAAACAAAGCAAAACATACAAAAGTAAAACAACCGTAAGCTGTTCACAAGAACACTCTTAAAGCTTAATGATAGAGAGTTTAATAATAAAGAATGGAAAAAGATTTATTAATAAAATGCTAAAAGAATCAAAGCAGAGGGGTATTATACATATTAGACAAAATAGAACTCAAGGTTAAAAGAACACTGAAAGGGTAAGCAATTATATCTTTTTAAATGAATGGTATAATACATCAGGATGCAATCACAGTGATTAACTTCTATGCATCTAATTACACAATTTTCTTAATTAATTTTTTACTGTGGTAAAAACACTTAATGTGAAACCTACCCTCTTAACAGATTTTTAAGTGTAAAATACAGTGTTGTTATCCATAGGCACAAAGTTATACTTCAGATCTCTAGAACTCATTTATCTTGCATACATAAAATTTTATACATGTTGGCTGGCAACTCCCTGTTTCCCCCTCCCTCCCAGTCCCTGACAACCACCATTCTATTCTTTGCTTCTATGAGTTCGACTACTTTAGATAACTCATATAAGTAGACGCATGAAGTATTTGTCCTTCTGAGACTGGCTCATTTCACTTAGCATTATGTCCTCAAGATTCATCCATCACATATTGCAGGGTCTCCTCCTTACTGTAAGGCTGAGGAATATGACATTGTATGTATATACCACATTTTCATTATCTGTTCACTCATTGATGGACATTTATGTTGTTTCCACATTTTGGTTATTGTGAATAGTACTGCAATAAAAATGGGAGTGCTAGTATCTTTGAGATCCTAATTTCAATTCTTTTGGATAAATACCCCAAAATGGAATTTCTGGATCACATAATAGTTCTATTTTTAATTTTTTCAGGAATCTCCATACAGTTTTCCATAGCAGCTTACATTATTTTGCATTCCCACCAACATTGTACGAGCGTTCCAATTTTTCCACATCCTCAACAAAACTTGTTAGGATGGCTAGTCTCAAAATAACTAATTACATAGTTCTAAAATAGAGGGCTTCCCTGGTGGCACAGTGGTTGAGAGTCCGCCTGCCAATGCAGGGGACACGGATTCGTGCCCTGGTCCAGGAAGATCCCACATGCCGCAGAGCAGCTGGGCCCGTGAGCCATGGCCGCTGAGCCTGCGCGTCTGGAGCGTGTGCTCCACAACGGGAGAGGCCACAACAGTGAGAGGCCCGCGTACCGCAAAATAAATAAATAAATAAATAAAATAAAATAAAATAGAAAAAGCATTTACTGGTGGATGTGTAAGGAAACCAGGAAAGTGACATATCTACAATCCTAATAGGATACTTGCAAACACGTCTCTCAGAATTCAAAAAAAACCCCACAATTAAACTGGAAAACAAAAAAGATATGAATAACACAACACTTTTGATGAAATAGAACTATGTATAAACAACACAGGAGATACACACACGCACACACACATATGGCTAAATACATGGTGGATTTATATATGTCCCATAAATGTTTGAAGATTTCTATAAATAAATAAATAAATAAATATTTAAAACATTTATAGGGCATATATATGTTCACTATGTATTTTGCCATATATTCCAAGAGATTTAAATCTCACAATGAATACAGAATAAAATTTAGTCAAAAATTATTCTTTCATATTAAAGAAAAACTTCTACCTTTTAGATACTTCAGAACTTTCAGAATTAGTAGGAAATAAATGTCAATGAGTTTACCATTTATCAAAACCTGTGTACTGCTAATGTTCAGGCTTTTTTTAGTGAGTGGGCTATGCACAGCTGTTCACTTAATGATTGTTCTTTAAATAGAGCATATACATTATTATACATTCTTTTCCATGTATATTTCACAGTTATTTTTAGAGGAAAAGGAAGTCAAAGAACCAAATATAAAATATATTTTTCTGGCACTTTAAAATGCATCTTGTATTTGCTCCATTTGGAAATTCTACATAACTTTTAAACATTTAGGGCTAAAGACTTTCTCTCTTAGTCCTAACCAATGCATATTATTACTTTACTCTTTAGAATGTCAACATGTCACATTACAATAAATTATGTTAAAATTACAAAATTTTGTATTAGAAACATTCTTACCTTTACCTATCTCATATTTAACCCTGGCGGTTTCAACAGTTTTTAATGGAACTGAGGCATTTTCTTATTTGGTCTGATAAGATGTTGACTTAAAGATTTATCATAGGACTTCCCTGATGGTGCAGTGGTTGGGAGTCCGCCTGCCAATGCAGGGAACAGGGGTTTGAGCCCTGGTCCGGGAGGATCCCACATGCTGCCGGAGCAACTAAGCCCGTGCGCCACAAATGCTGAGCCCACGCACCGCAACTACTGAAGCCTGCGCGCCTAGAGCGCGAGCTCCTCAACAAGAGAAGCCACCGCAATGAGAAGCCCACGCACCACAACGAAGAGTAGACCTCGCTCTCCACAACTAGAGAAAGCCCACACACAGCAACAAAGACCCAACGCAGCCAAAAAAAAAAAAAAAAGGTTTATCATAGAAGTTTTTCTCTGACAATCTAGGGAAAAGTTAGCATTGAAGTCACTAACTTTCAATAAGCATGCACAATATGATTTCATTTTTATACGAATTTCAAGCATTAAACTAATACTACGAACCAACTTGAAAAGCAAAATAAAAATGGTTACAGAGAAGAAAACTTTAAGTTGCAATGTGAATTAAAAACACAATTATAATTCTGGTCAAACATACATAGGCACTTTGCAGCATATTATTAACTGGAATTTTCTTTGGAGAGAGATTCTCATTTTAGCTAAACATTGTACTTCAATGGGTGGTTGTCTCTCCCTGGAATCTTCTGCTAACTGACTCTCAAGGAGGTGACTTGTTCTGAGAATTCCAAAGATACAACTTGATTTTACTTTCACCCATTTTTGTCTTTCCCATCAGTTGCTTCTTAGCTTAACTCTAGTCGTCTGTTCTTAACAATTCCCTTGACATTAAGTCCTTTGAGATTTTCAAATATACATGAATAAATGGTAAAATACTTTACTTTTTATCAGAAACAAGTGGATGATTTGGGATTTTTTTACATTTTTCTTTCCTTTTTTTTTTTAATGAATTCATCTAATTTCCCAGCACTAGTCTTTGAGTGACAACTGAGGAAATGAATTTCAACCCCAAACAGCTGCAGGCTCTTTCTCCAGGTATCCCCTACTCTACTGTAATAGTTTTATAAAAAGACAGCTACCCTGGATGATATTGCATTTTACTTCTCTAGTTTAGAAGTACTAGTATACTGGGAATATAGATGCCTTTGATTTGCCTTTTCCCCAATTCAAAATGAACTGCAGCTGTGATTCCTTGAAATTCTTAGGAGATTTTAGTATGTTGGAAGGTTTTTCCATTCTAAATGCTTTGTCATTACCAATGCTGCAGCTCTGGGCACACTGACTGCATGAAGGGTATCGTTATCCCTTTTCTTCTTGGTCCATTTTCAGGTGGATGCTTTCTCAGATTTCCAGTTTTTCTTATAACTTTTGAAAGTTAAAAGAGACAATAACTATGGTTTTCATCTACTAACCCAGTGTTTGAATCTCCTTTACGACACAACCACAACAAACTGTAACATAGCTTCTGATTTTACTTTTCTAAATTACATGCTTGAAAATTCTTATCCATTTAAACCAAAATCTTTCTCCTTGCAACTTCCAACCATGAGTCCTAATTCAAAACCCTGAAACCACAAAATATAAACTGACCATCACAGTCTTCATTAAAAGCCTGTTCAGTCACCCATGTAATGTCATCGTGAAGGAAAACATTGCATTGAATCACAGTTTTTAAAAACTTTGATTTTGATATAATTGTAGATCCACGTGCAGTTTTAAGAAATAATTCAGAGAGATCCCATATAGTTTTAACCCACTGTCACCCAAGAGTAACATCTTGCGTAACTATACTACAGTATCACAACCAGGAAATCATTGATAAAATCCATCAACCTCATTCAGATATCACCAGTTTTGCATGCACCGATTTGCTCGATTGTGTATGTTTGTATGTATGTGTACTTTGTTTCATGCAATTTTAACACATGCTAGATCTCTGTGATCATCACCACAGTTCCGTAACAAGAATTCCTCATGCTACCCTTTTATAGCCTCAGCCACCTCCCTGTTCACCCCGTCTCTGGGAATCACCAATACGTTCTCAATCTGCATAATATTTTTCATTTCAAGAATGTTATAAAAATGGAGTCATAAAGTATGTGACCGTTTGACATCGTTTTTTTCCCTTAATATCCATCCAAGTTGTCGTGTGTGTCAGCAGGTAGTTCCTTTCTGTTGCTGATTAGTACTCCATGGTATGGATATATCACAGTTTGTTTAGCCATTGATATTTTAAGGGATATTTCGACTGTTCTGAGGTTTGGTTTTTTTGGGGGGCTTTAAATTAGAACTAGTATGAAGGTTCATGCACAGGTTTTTGTGATAAGTTTTCATTTCTCTTGCATAAATGTCTGAGAGTTGCAATTGCTGAGCTGTACAATTAGTGCATTATTAATTTTGTAGAAATTGCCATACTCTTTTCCAAAGCGGCTGTACCATTTTACATCCCAAACAGCCATCTATGAGTGAGCCAGTTTCTCTGCATTCTGGCCGTCATTTGGTGTTATCACTATTTTTTCCAGGTTCATTACGATATAATTAACATATAACATTGTGTAAGTAACATGTAACATTGTGTAAGTTTAAGGTATACAGCATGTTAATTTGATACACTTACATATTGCAAAATGATTTCCACCATAGATGTAGCTAACACCTCCATCATGTTACATGATTACCATTTCCTTTTTTGTGGTGAGAATATTTAAAATCTACTCTCTTAGAAACTTTAAAGTATATAACACAGTATTATTAACTATAATCACCATGCTGTACATTAGAAACCCAGAACTCATTCATCTTATAACTGAAAGTTTGTACCATTTGACCAACATCTTTCCACGTCTCCAATTCCCCATCCTCTGGTAACTACCATTCTAGTCTGTTTCCATGAGTTTGCCTATTCTAGATTCTACACGTAAGTGATATCATACAGTATTTGTCTTTCTCTATCTGACTTCTCTCAATTGGCATGATGCCCACGAGCTCCATCCCTTTTGTCACAAATGGCAGGATTTCCTTCTGTCTCATGGCTGAATAATGTCCCATTGTGTGTGTGTGTCTTCTTTATCCATTCCCCCATTGACAAACATTTAGGTTGTTTCCATATCTCAGCTATGGTAAATGGTGCTGCGGTGAACAAGGGAGCGCAGATACTTCTTCAAGATCCTATTTTCATTTTCTTTGTGTATATACCCAGAAGAGGGACTGCTGGATCATATGGTAGTTCTAGTTTTAATTTTTTGAGGAAACTCCATATTGTTTTTCATAGTGTCTGTATCATTTTACATCCCCACCAACAGTGCACAAGGGTTCCCTTCTTCTCTACATCCTCTCCAATACCTGTTATCTCTTGTCGTTTTGATTATAGCCATTCTAACAGGTGTGAGGTGATATCTCATTGTAGTGTTACAACTAGTTTTTATTTCAGCCATTCTGATAGGTTTATAGTAATATTTCATTATGCTCTTAATTCGCATTTCCCTAATGGCAAGTGATATTGAATATCTTTTCATGTGTTTATTTGCCATCTGTATATCGTGTTTGATGTCTCTTCAAGTGTTTTGTCTGTTTTTTTAATTAGGTTGGTTGCTTTTCCACTGCTGAGCTTGGAGAGTCCTTTATATATTCTGAATACAAATCCTCTATCAAATATGCAACTTACAAGTATTTTCTCCCAGTCCATACCTTCTCTTTTCATTTTCTTAACAATGTCTTTCACAGAAAAACTTTTAAAGTTTGGATTAAGTGTATACCTAAGAATTTTATTTTGTTTGGAGTGACTGTAAATGGCATTGTATTTTTAATTTTGGTTTCTAAAAGTCCATTGTTAATATACAGAAATACAATTGATTTTTGTGTGTTGGCCTTGTACATTATAGCACTACTAAACATTGTTATTACTTCTAGGAGAATTGTAGATTCCTTTAGATTTTCTATGTAGACAATTATGTCCTCTACAAATAGGGACAATATTACTCCTTCCTCTCCAATCTGTATGCCTTTTCTTTTTACTTACCTTTTTTTTTTTTTTTGCCTTATTGTATAGGCTAGAACTTCTAGTACTATCTTGCATATCACATCTTGAAATGCCAAGTGATGTTTTATCTATCACTCCATAGGTCAAATTTTTCCATGTTCTACTCAGTGACTTCTTTAATTAAAAAAAATACATATATAAATTTAAAATAACACTATGAGTTATATTTTGTCCATAAACAAATATCATAATTTGTGATACATCCATAAAATTGTGTTTTTATTTTATTCTAATGATAGGATCTTATCAATTACTGGTAATAAGGATACAAGATGGAATTAATAAAATGGATTTTCTTATGTGATTTACATGATTAATTTCAGTTATGTGGGTAGGGATACTTGAAAGTCATTTTTCCATGGTTACAGATGTTTAACTTTCCCTAGCAATTGTCCTTTGTGCTCTGGTATTCAGTGGTCCTTTCTGTGGTAAAGAGCCGCATCATAAAAGCTCTTTGAAATGTACTGATATTACTGTTCCCTATTAAAGATACAGAACTTAGGGGCACAGATGATGAATATTATGCCAGTGGCAATAGTGGAGAAAGTAAAGAATCATGCCATTTTATTCACCTAACAGCCATCTTCGTTTCATGACTTGTTAAATAACAGCCACATTTAATGCGAAAAATATTTTCTTGGGCTTCATGACCGGCTGTGATCTTATGAGACTTATTCCTTCTATGTTCCCACAGAAAATGGCCTGTAATGCTTAGTGTGCTATTTGATTCTGCTCTGCATTTTTCCTAGTCGTTTCCATACTCGTCTCATCTATTTTATTGCAAACTGAAAAAAAGAAACTCTTTCTGATTCATCCTTGAGGCACACCAAGAACCCCCAACTCAGTGGCTAGTATATTATACTCAGAAAAGTGATTGAACTAACAGTTTAATGTTAGTTTCAGAACCAAGGAACTAGAGCCGTGTTATTAGCTCAGCGCATGGTGTTCATCACCCATCTACAGCTTCTGGTTTGCAAACAACTAATAGGTACAAATTAATATTAAATAGGCCACATTTCCTTCCCCAAGTAGATTGTACGGTGTGGGAATTGGCTCAGTGTAAAGTTCAGAGACCTGCTGGAGTCTCTGGGAAGCCTGTCAGTTATTTCAGACTTAGGGCCCATTGGTACAATAAAGTTATATATTTTTTCCCAAAGTGGTTTAACCTGGGGTATGTATGTATGTATGTACGTATTTATTTATTTATGGCTGCGCTACGTGGCACGCGGGATCTTAGTTCCCCGACCAGGGATCAAACTTGTGCCCCCTGAAGTGGAAGCACAGTCTTAACCACTGGACCACCAGGGAAGTCCCTAACTTGGGGTATTTATAATGTTCATATTTATTAGCTAATCAGCAAATCTTCTCTATATTCTGATCTTAGGGTAGTGTTTACATCTATTAGATTGTTTGGTTAAAGTGGTAAATGACTATCTATCTGCCAATTGCTCCCAGGTCAAAGCAAAGCAAAATAAAACACAACCAACAGACAGAAAATAAAACAAAACAGAAACATGCTCCTTACCGTACATTAAAAATAAGGCCACAGATGCACTGTCAACAGGATGTATTCTGTGGTGTGTTCCCAACAGCTTGTGTGAGTTGATTGCACCATTCTTCCCTTTATGCCCCATTAGCCATATGGTTGAGAACCCTCTTTCACAAAGAAATTGTTTAGAAGTATGGGTTTCACCTGTGGCCATGAAAGACCCACTTGGCACTTGTACAGTGGCATGACCTATGCTTTTGGTTTCCTAACCCCAATAAAGTAATACTCTGAGGTAAAATATCAGCAATGAAATCTACCATAATTTCTGAATATCAAACACTTTATTGCTTTTTCACTTTTTTGTCAGTTTGTGATCCGAAAGACTGTAGTTAACTCAATTTGAAGAGGAAGTATTCCATACTTACTATATGTAAGACATTATACCAGAGAGTAAGGATTCAAATGGAAAAAAGAACATGTCCACTGCCTTTAACAGAGTATATATCACAGTGGTTAATGGTACTTCAGAATCAGATACTTGTTTTTAACACTCTATGGAGGTACAATTGATATAAAATAAAATGCACATGATTAAAGCATACAATTTGATATGTTTTGAAATATGTATATACTTCTGAAACCATGGCCACCGTAAAGATAACATGCACAACCATCATCCTCAAAAGTTTCCTCATACTCCTTTGTAGTCCCTCCTTCATGCCCAACCTAGCCTAACCCCACATAACCAAACGCTGATCTGCTTTATGACCCTATAAATTTGCATGACTAGAACTTGGTATTAGTGGAATCATAATGGAATCAGTATGTACTCTGTGTCTTACTTCTTTCACTCTGTATAATTATTTTGAAACTCATCAGTATTGTTGCACGTATCAATGGTTCATTCTTTTTCGTGTCTGTTCATTCACCTGTTGATAGAAATTTGGGGTATGTGTGTGTGTGTATGTGTGAATATTATTTCTATTGAGTAAATACCTGGGAGTGGAATGGCTGTGTGAAATCATAAACGCATGTTTAACTTTTTAACAAACTGATAAATTGTTTTCCAAAGTGACTGTTCTGTTTTGTATTCCCTTCAGCAATGTGTAAGAGTTCCAGTTGCTCTACATCCTACAAACACTTGGTATGTCTGTCTTTTTAATTTTAGCCATGTTAAGAGGTAGATTTGCATTTCCATAATGACTAATGATATTGAGCATCTTTTCACGTGCTTGCATTTGGAGATGATATTTTATCTCAAAAAATTTCCTCCAGTGCATGGCTTCTCTTATCATTCTCTAACTGTGTCTTTCAAAGAGCAGAAATTAATTTTCATGAAGCCCAATTTATTAAATTTAACTTTTATGGATTTCTTTTATGCTTTGGTGTAGAAATAATCTTTCTCTTAATTAAGGTCACACAAACTTTCTCCTAAAAGTTTTAAATTTTTAGGTTTTATGTTTATGTCGACCCATTTTGAGTTAATTTTTATATAGGGCTGTGGTTCATTTTTTGCACGGGGTAGGCAATCATTATGGCACAATTTGCTGAAAATAATAATTGTATTCATTATGTTGCCTTGAACATTTGTAGAAAACCAGTTAACCATACGTGTAGTGTTTTTCCTGGGTTTTCTATTCTGTTCTACCAATCTACGTGTCTATCTTTATACCACTACCACACTGTATCTTTCTGAGTCTTGAAATCAGGTGGTGTACGTAATCTTTGTTTTACTTTAGCAAACTTGTTTGGTTACTCTGGGTCCTTTTAATTTCCATATGAACTTAAGAACAAGTGTGTCAATTTCTGGCTCCCCAAAACAACTGACCTCCCCAAACAAGACTGTCATTTCTGAGTTGTTTTTAATTTTTTTTTTTCTCCTCATTTTGACTTGCAACTTTTGACTAGATGCTAAACAGTATGATTTTCACCGTGAATATTACCATACATCCATAAATTGCAATCTCCTACTAGATTCCTGAATAATGTTTTTGCACTCATTTAAATAAGTTGTTTTTTCCAAATTACTGCTTTATAAGGAAAATTCAATACATGTGTGATAAATTGTTCTTAAATTTTGTTTTGTTTTTTTTTCCCAAGTTGTCCTTGAGCAAGAGCAATTTAGATGAGTCTCACTAACCATAAGGCAATAAGTAAGTGATTTATCTAAAATTATACAGGTAGAAGATAGTAGAGCCCAGCGTAAATCCAGTCAATCTGACACCAGTAGCTATACGCATACTGTTTATACTTTATGGTCTTTCTAGGGGAAACAGAATCAGAGCTGTGCCTTAAAAAACGATAGTATGACTTGACAGGAATCTGTGAGAAACAAGAGGAGTAAAGCTTGAGCAAAGTCACAGAAATCAGAGTGTTATAGTTGATTTGGGAGAAAAACTGATACACCAGGTTAAATAGAAAGTATATTGCATGGGAAGATGCAACAGATGGTAAAGCTGAGAAAGCAGGCTTGGGCAAAATAGTAAAGAACCTTGATTGAAAGATTGAGGACTTTTTCTTGAAGGTTTTTGAGCAATGGAATGTTATAACCTACCTGTTTTCAAAGAAGGCATCCCTGGTGTTGTAAGAAAGATAGATTATTGAGGAGGAAGAAGGTGATTAAAGACAGAGAGATCCTTTAGGAGATTTTTATCAGTAGTCCAGGTCTCGAGTACTAATATTCTGAAATAGGGTAGTGACAGTGAAAATGGCAATGAGGCAATAGATGTAAGCAATTGCACAGCAAAAGAACAGATAGGATATGGAGTAAGACAGAGGGAGATAATGATGTGGAAGGAAATAAATGTAAAGGTTAATTTTAGGGAAATAAATGTGTATATTCAAACGAACACAATGATATTTGAGCGAAAATGGTCTTGTACTTTTTTTCTGTTATTTTATTGCCCCCTGTAAATTTCATTTAGATTTCATAGGAGCCAAAAGGTTTTTCAGGGTTCTGAATTAGTTTTCTAAGGAAAAGATTAAGAGAATAATCTTAGAGATCTCAGAATATCATCCCGACAAAAAGTAGCAAGTAATAAAATGAATGTAAACTACAGACCGGAAAGGCAGTTGTTTCTAAGTTTTTTAAAGGAACAAAAAAACTATGCAGAAATGTGGTGACAGTCAATATATATAATATAGTACCAGCACTTAGTACTTGAATATGTTAAAAATGCCAGATATTTGTTTTTCATTTAAAGTCATTTCTATTTTATGTAATAGCTTTGAAATCACTTAAAAATTATTTCAACAAATTTAAACATTTTAGTTCTGTTAACTGAAAGCCATAAAAGCATTCCAAACATAATTAACCATTATAGTTCAAGGAATTTCAAAACCAAATGATAATTTTATTATAGATGCAACTAAAATAAAATACTTGGAATATGTAATTCATATCAAACTACAAAATTCAATGTAAGTTCTAGAGATATAAAAAGACTAAGGAATCTTTCAATTTTAAGGTGATTAAAATTAATGAGAGGAAACGTTCATTTCTTTGTTTACTACAAAGAGTTACTGGACAAAGAAAATATGAATATTTTAAGATGTGACAAGTAAGATACTAGTTTGCAGAAAGTGATGGCCTGTTCTTACGTGATGTTCCAAAGAACAGATATAGAACCGCTAGTAGATGCTACACCTTAAAACAAAAATACAAACAAACAAGCAAGCAAACAGGTTTAGGACCCAGAAGTATCTAAAGATTGATTGAATCGCTCAGGAAGTAGTGAGTACCATTTAATCACTGCAGGTGATTTGAGCAGAGGTTAAGGACTGTCTTATAGTGTAGACGCCTTCGACTTCATAGAGAAATCTGAGCATGTTAGACATACACTTCTTTAACTTCTTATCCAATTCCCTATTAATTTCCCCAGCTTCAGAGTATAACATTCCCATTCCCCTGTTTTGAAAAAAAATCCCTCATTGTTCAGTATTGTTCCATCTCTTCCAGGATGCTGGATGACTTTCCCTATGTATTTTTAAATTCTCCATTTATTTAGCTTTTCCCTGTAAAAGCTAAACATGCTCAAGAACCTCCTACCGTAAAAAAAAAAAAAAAAAAAAATAGGAACTTCCCTGGTGGTCCAGTGGTAAAGAATCCGCCTTCCAATGCAGGGGATGCAGTTTCGATCCCTGGTTGGGAAACTAAGATCCCACATGATGTGGGGCAACTAAGCCCTTGTGCCACAACTACTGAGCCCACATGCGCCTCAGTGAGAGAGCCTGCATGCTGCTAACTACAGAGCCCATGCACTCTGGAGGCTGCACGCCACAACTAGAGAGAGAAAACCCGCATGCCACAACTAGAGACAAGCCCGCGTGCCACAACAAAAAGATCACACATGCCCCAACAAAGATCATGCATGCCACAAGGAAGACCCGACGCAGCCTAAATAAATAAATAAATAAATAAAACACAGAGTAAGTCTTCTTGGACTACATAACCCTCTAAATTACTGCTCTCCTCTCTCCCCTTTGTTTCACACTCAAGGTCCTCAAAAGAATATTCTGCAAATGACATATCAATTTCCTCAGCAACAAGCTTCTTTAAAAAAAATAATTTATTATAAAATATTTTATATGCATAAAAGCTATTAAAAATAGTAAAACAAATACCCATATACCCAACAACCAGACGATGCCACCCACCCTTCCTCCCTGTTGCAGCAGTCTCCATATCCCTGGGCACTCCTCCTCATTTCTTGAGGCTTTAACTGCAGTCTCACTGACACGTATTCTAACACTATTCTTGTAATGAATAGTGGTTATTTCATCATCTACACAGATGATCCTTCAAACATTTCCAACACTTTAACCTCTCCTGGGTGTCCTTTGTTCCT
Source organism: Monodon monoceros (assembly GCF_005190385.1). Lineage (NCBI taxonomy): Eukaryota > Metazoa > Chordata > Mammalia > Artiodactyla > Monodontidae > Monodon > Monodon monoceros. The sequence goes on from NW_021703779.1 coordinate 120,063,311, forward strand.
CCCTACTGCGGCCACCTATTTCCATAGTCATACCCTAGACCTTAGAATTCCCAACATCTGGACTCCCTCCATCACCTCATTTTAGAGCACCCATTCTGCAACCACCATTTCACTGTCCCTCATCATCCTTATGTCACCATTTTAATCGTTAATCCATTTAAAATTCATGATCCATCACAGTATAATCATTTGGCTACATATGTTCTCAACTCTCCTGGACTTCACTTGCTTCATCTTCTTTCTTTTTCTTACACATTGGGCAAAACCCATACCCTGGTTAAATTGAACTCTGTCTACCCTCACATTTCCCCATGAAGCTTATCCTGGTGGACACAGAATTATGCTGAGCAGTCTCACTTTAAGTTGAGAATCACTATCTCAAGTGGGCATGTATTGCAACTTAGCAGTGATACTATTCATGATCGTTGCTCATAGGAAAGTATTTTACATCATCTTTCTCTTAAAACCCCCAACACCATCCCCCATCCTCATTATCTGCTTATAATCCTTATTTCCTTCCCTTGCTTCCTATTAACTAAGAAAATTAAAGAAATTAGAAGAGAATTTCCAAAAGCTCCCACCATCACAACTTGCTACCTACATCTGAACCCATTACTCTCCATCCTGTCTCCTGTTACAGTACATGAAATAATGGTGTGCCTACCTAAGGCCAATCACTCCTACTGGGCACTGCATTATCACTTCTTGCCTATTTTTAGCAATTCTCACCTCTCTATCCTGCATCACCATTTTCCCCCTTTATTCTACCTCTTTTCCAAATTCATATAAAAACTCTTGACACACAGTTCTCTGTGTAGCTGTTAATCTGTGTCTCTTTGTTACAGCAAACACGTCAAAATTGCGGTCTATATCACTGTCTTCATTCTTCTCTTCTCATTCTCCTTGAATCCACTCTCATCTCCATTCCCTTGACCAAAACTGCTTTTATAAAGCTCACCAATGACCCCTAAATTGCTAAGCCCAATGTGATGTCTATCTTACTTTAAATATTAGCAGCAATTAACACAATGAATCACTCAGGCTTCCAAACAACTCGCTTTTGCTTTACTGTAAAATCCTTCTCATTACTTTGTACTGCTTTTTCCTCATCTTCCTGACCTCTAAACTTTGGAGTGCTCCAGGACTCAGCCCTTGGATCTTTTCTCTTTTCTAGTTATACTCATTGCATTAGTAATCACAGCAAGTATTATAGTTTTCAATACCACCTATCTTGAGCATATATCCCTCTATTGAACTCTTGACTCATACATCAAATGGCGAACTCAACACCCCCACCTGCATGCCTACGAATATGCAGATCTGATCTTCTCCCTCAAACCAGCTCCTTCAACAGCCATTCTCATCTTAATTAATGGCAACTCTGTGCACACAGTGTTCAAGGACAAACATATTGATATCATCTTTCATTCCCTTTTTCTCTTATTCCCTGCCTCCCCCTTGTCAGAAGGTCTTGTTGGCTCTAATTTAATTTATATCTGATTATTTCTAACTACCCACACTCCTATCACCCTGGTTCAATACCCCATCATCTCTTGCCTGGATTTCTTCTATAGCCTATATTGCTATAATAACCTCTTTTAATGAGGCTCCCTGCTTCTCCCTTGCCAAGCAATGATACAAACACAAACAGCTTGTAAGAGAACAGATAAAAGAGAGGTTAATTACGAATGACAGAATTAGGAAACACCCCAAGCAGGATGTAGCATCCCAGCTCCAACACTTCTTAATTGTGACTTGGAACAGGTTACCTAATCTCTGAAGGCTTCAGTTTCCTCACCTTTAAAATATGGATAATAAAAGGACCTACTTCGTAGTGTCATTCTAAGTATTACAGAACTTAATACATGTAAAGTGGTTAGAAGAGTGCCTGAACATAGCCGTTGTCATATACCTATTAGATATTATTATCAGATGAGCAATGAAACACCAGTAGAGTTTCCACAAATAGATTATGTATAGAGATGGTTTTCTTTATGCAATAACGACCTTTTGAAAAATTTAAATGGATATACAACAAAGCCATGTTACATTTCATCTCTACAATTTAGAATTAGTGAGAATTTTAGTGGAGGCTATATTTACATTTATCTTTTTTGATCAGTGAAAAATGTTTCTTACAATATTAAATTACATATTTTAAGGATTACATAGGAGTTATTCTGTTCAATTCATTCAGTTTGCTGAATAGTTATAATCATATTTCCACTACCCTAATGAGGATTATATACAATAAATGTTGATGCATAAGCTTTATATGAGGAAGACAAATTTTCTCTAATGTTAATTTTATTGCACTTTGGGAAAAGCATAGAACTGTTTAAATAGAAAACAGCTGCTAAGGCATTATTTTTCTATGTGTATTAAGAACAACTTGAGTAAAAGTAGGTTTCTGACATCTTATTTCTTTTCTTCTTGCTATTCATTACCATCTAAAATAATTTTCAATACATTTATCAGTGCTTACTCTATTTTCTGCTCCTCTCTCTCAAAAGAATGTAATCTCCCTGAGGCCAGTGTATACAATCTTCTTGCTCTTCATTTTATGCTCAGCGCCTACAATAGTGCCTGGAACTCATAAAAACTTAATAAATATCTGTTGTAAGATTGTATGAATGGATGCATAGATACATGGAAGAACTAATAATTCTGAAATTCAGATGAAGCAGATTGAGGGCCCTGGTAACAATGAAGTTAATGCAGTTCATCAAAGGCAATGGGCCCAATGATTCTAAATCCAATATTAACACAAAGTCAGCACTCTTTTTTTTCCTGGGATATGGGACTCATCCAGACTCATGTCCCATCTGGAGCGTGTATCATGGATCAAGGGAGTAGTTTTCAACCTGTTCTTTCCCAAAGACCTTATGTTTCTGAAACTTTCTTTTCATTTGTGTCTAGGGTAAGATTATTTCCACAAAATAGCAAATCACTGGACCATGTCACGTCAATACTTAACACTTCAGAATATTTCATATATCACATTTTCTAATAATTGATGTTATAATTTTTCTCAGCCTAGATATATAGTTTCTGAAAGTTATTAATAATATTTTCAAAAGTTTTGATCTTTTTTTGAAACAAGTCTTGATATTCAATTTGTATGTATTTTATACATACAAATACACATATATAATCCCAGACAATGGCAAAAACAGTTTGTTTGTTTGTAGATGAGCTTATACTTCAAGATATACTGAGCAATTATCCAGTTGTTATTTGAGATTGATTAGGTAATAGAAAAACCCATTGAAAAATGGCTAGGAAGTAAAATTGGAACAAAATAAAACATGAAAGATACAATGCTTCATTCAGGTGCCAGAATATATTAAGATTTGAGAGAGTAAATCCTGAGAAAGAAGTAATACTACTTAGAGGGGGCTTTTAAAAAGAGATATTTACCTCTCTGTAGAAAAGTATATCCTACAGTATACATCAGAAGAATTATTCTAGTTAATGCCATTACCATTTTCTCAAATATTGGCCCACTTACTGCTGCCATAAAGTTATTTCTACTTTTATCTTTGGTGAAAAGTTTTAATAAGAGGAAACTGTAATGTAAATTTGTTTTCAGTGAAGGAGGTCAGACAAATAGGAAACAAAGTGTGAACAATAAACATTAATTTACAAAGGCCTTTAATCGACTGAATTCATCAAGAGGTAACAAGTAGATTTTTTTCCTTTTTCAAAGTTTAATTAGTATATTCTATTTCTATTTGTTATTATATATAAATAATGCATATTTCTAGTAATAATTATCAAAATGTTATATTTAAAGGCCTAACATCTTTATGCATACAGAATACCGTGTTATATATCATTATTCATCGTTGATCAAAATGCCATAAGTTTACATACATCATGTTCTCACTTTACAAAATTAAATAGAGAACCAAAAAGAACCCACCCTCTAAAATCTACTCCAGAATTAACGAACTCTTCATGTTCTCTGTTAATACAGTTAAAGATACCAGCACAGGAGGTTAAAGACAAACATGTGGCCAAATCATTTTTGTTCGGTGTATAAGAATATCAACAAAAAATAAAATCCATTTTTTATTCTTCTAATAAATTTAAAGGATTTGACTGAATTGATTTGCAACGGTGCCATATAGATATGGATACACCTAAATTTTAGAGAGTAATGGAAAATTCAAAATACTATAGATTAACATAACACTTGTTTCAACAGGGCATACGAAGTAATATCTAGAAAGCATGGGTATTACACTAACAAAAAAATCACAGGGATTATACAAAACTTTGATCTTCTACCATTGCTAACAAGACTGAGCCAAAAATGGTGTATACCAACACAAAAGGAGAGAGTAGCTGCAAATGACTAGACTATGTATTTTAAGGAGCCAGCAAATGCAAACCTAGCACTGTGAAATTACCTGCCAGATTCAGTATCAACTTTACAAGTCAATATTAATTTATAGTTCAAGATAAGTGATTTTTTTTCTCAAAAATATTTAATCTCTAATATGTATGGTTCCAAAAATATTTGGTTATTTCCTTAAAATATTAAACATACATCTACTATATGGTTCAGCAATTCCCCTCCTAAGTATATACCCGTGAGAATTAAAACCATACGTTCACACAGAAACTTATAACAAATGTTCATAGCAGCATTATTTATAATATCCCCAAAGTGGAAACAACCCAAATGTCCATCAGTGGATGAATGGGTAAATAAAATGTCATATACCCATACAATGTAATATTATTCTGTGGTAAAAATAGAATGAAGTACTGATGGATGCTACAACATTGATCAATTTTGAAAATATTTACTAAGTGAAATAAGTCAGTCAAAAGGGACCACTGGGTGAAGGGGGAGACGGGAGATAATTGCTAATAGTTATGGAGTTTCTTCTGGGCATAATAACAATGGTCTGGAATTAAAATGTGGTAATGGTTTCACAACTCCGTAAAATATTTTAAAAATCACTGAGTCATAACCTTTAAGGTATATGAAATACATCTCAATAACGCTGTTATTTAAAAATAATAACAGGGGTGACATCAGCAAGATGGTGGAATAGGAGGTCCCGCTCATATCCTCCCTCCACAACAATAACTTGGCAGCCATCCATGGACAAAAGTGCCTTTGTGGGAACTCTGGGATCCAGGTAGGAGGCTGCGAATCCCTGATGGGGTCCAACCCAGCAGAGTTGTTTTTAGAAGGCAGACACCCCCAGGCAGCAGACTTGCCAACCATGATCCTGCTACAGACCCAGAAACAGCTTCATAGCCCCTGTGGACTCACACCTCAGCCCCATTTGTCCTTGGTTCTGCCACCAGCACCCTACAACAAGAGACCCGTGAGGAGTCATGCCCACTTGTGTCTCAGGTAAAAGGCCCACAGACCTTGGTCTTGGCCGTGGACACTGAAGTGGCCTGTGACCCATCTCCAGCATTGCTCAGGCATAGTCTGGGAGCCCCTAGAGGTCAGCCTGCCAAACTCAGTCTGACTGTAAGATTTTGAAACAGCCCTATAACTGGGCTCTGGCCCCTCGCAGCTGCAGTCCGCGAAGCAGTCCTGCCCACCCAGGCTCCCGGCAGAAGACACTCCTGTCTGTACCCCTGGAGATCCTAAAAGGGCACTACAAGTAGTCCCCAGCCCCTTCTAGCCATAGTCAGCAAGAAATCCTGCCTGCCTAGGAACCCACCTAGGGACTCAGCAGGACCACCCCAACTTAACAATTTGTTACAGGCACACTGTCTGAGGACCGAACTGTGAACACGGGAATTGACCCTTGACCCAGTGCCACCCTACTGAATAAGGTCCTGGAGGCAGTCCCATCCACCCAAAGACCTGATAAGATCCATGCCTAAGCCCCTGGTAACCTAAGCCTGCCAACCGCAGACTCCCCTGTGGACCCAGCAACAGCCTCATAACCTGCCTCAAACCCAGCAAAATTGCAATTCCAGAGGTAATCCCATCAGCTTGGAGAGGCAACAGGAGAAGGTATACATACTTGCTACAGTAATCAAGACAGTGTAGTACCAGTAAAGGAATAGACAACTAGATCAATGGAACAAAACAGAGAGCCCACAAATAGACCCACATGAATATAGTCAACTGATCCTTGATGAAGGAGCAAAGGCAGTACAATGGAGCAAAGATTGTCTTTTCAACAAATGATGCTGGAACAACTAGACATCCATATGCAAAAAAATAAATCTAGACACAGACCTTACACCTTACACAAAACTTAGTTCAAAATGGATCACAGAACTAAACGTAAAACACAAAACTATAAAACTTCTAGAAGATAACATAGGAGAAAGTCTCCATGACCTTGGATATGGCAAAGATTTTTAGATACAACACCAAAGGTACAGTCCATGAAAGAAAGATTCAATAAGCTAGACATCATTAAAATTTTAAAGTTCTGCTCTGTGAAAGACACTGTCAACAGAATAAAAAGATAAGCCACAGACTGGGAGAATATTTTTTTGTGGTACGCAGGCCTCTCACTGTTGTGGCCTCTCCCGCTGCGGAGCACAGGCTCCGGACGCGCAGGCTCAGCGGCCATGGCTCACGGGCGCAGCCGCTCCGCGGCATGTGGGGTCTTCCCGCACCGGGGCACGAACCCGTGTCCCCTGCATCGGCAGGCAGACTCTCAACCACTGCACCACCAGGGAAGCCCGGGAGAAAATAGTTTTGAAAGACATATCTGATAAAGATCGTTATCCAAAACACATAAAACCCTTAAAACTCAATAATAGGAAAACAGACAATCTAGTTTAAAAGGGAGCCAAAGACCTTAACAGGCACTTCACTGAAGAAGATATAGAGATGTCAAGTAAGCACATGAAAAGCTGCTTCACATCATGTATCATCATCATTGTAAATTAAAACAATGAGATACCACTACATACCTATTAAAATGGCTAAAATCTGGAACACTGACAACAGCCAATACTCGTGAGGATGCGGAACAACAAGAAATCTCTTTCATGGCTGGTGGGAATGCAAAGTGATACAGCCACTTTGGAAGACAGTTTGTCCATTTTTTGGGAAATTAAACATACTAAACACATGATCCAACAATCATGTGCCTTGGTATTTAGCCAAAGGAGTTGATAACTTACGTCCACACAAAACCCTGCACTCAGCTCTTTATAGCAGTTCTATTCATAACTGCTAAAACTTGGAAGCAACTAAGATGTCCCTCAGTAGGTAAATGGGTAAACAAACTGTGGTCCATCCAGACAATGGAATATTACTCGGTGCTGAAAAGAAATAAGCTATCGAGCCATGAAAAGACAAGGAGGAATCTTAAACATATATTACTATGTGAAAGAAGTCCTTATGAAAAGGCTACATGCTCTAAGGTTCCAACTATATGGCATTCTGGAAAAAGTACAACTGATACATACAGTGAAAATATCAGCAGTTGCCAGGGGTTGGGGGGAGGAAGGGACATATAGGTGAGAACAGAGGATCTTTAGGGCAGTCAGACTACACTGTATGATCATTCTAATGGTGGATGTCTTATCAGTCGTGTCATTATAAATCTGTCCAAACCTACAGGACATACAACACCACGAGTGAGCCCAAATGTAAACTGTGCGCTCTAGTTGATAATGCTGTGTCAAAGTAGGGTCATCAATTGTAACAAAGGTACCACTCTGGTGGGGGTGTTGATAGTGGGAGAGGCTATGCTTGTGTGGGGACAGGGGGCATACAGGAAATCTCTGTACTTTCTGCTCAATCTTGCTGTGAAACTAAAACTATTCTAAAAAATAGTCTACTTTAAAAATAGGGGAGAACATAGCTATGGCAAACGGTATGCATCCTGACCATCTAACATAACTGAACTGTGAAATGAGCACCAAAGTAACTGTTACTGTCCCTGAGAGGGCTGTGTTATTGGCCATCACAAGTGAAATACTAAAACCTGCAATGAAGTGGGGTTAAAATAAATGTGGTGAATGAATTAAATCAAAATTCTCTACAAATCCCCAAACTAAATGACAATGGAGCAACACTCGAAGAACTCTAAAGACAAATACACTCTAGATCCTGTATATGGTTCTTCATTGGAAAAGGCAAATGAATGAAAATCCACACTTATAAGGACTCAGAAAGTTTGAACTTGTTACTTTTTATGAATAAACCATTTGAAGGCCTGTAACAGAACTTTAGAAAATGAAGCAAAATTACTTAACAGCAGAATACACATTCCTTGGATGTGCACATGGAATATTCTCTAGAATCAGCCATATATTAGTCCACAAAACGAAACTCAGTTCATTTAAAAAGACTGAACTCATACAAAGTATCTCCTCTGACCCCAATGGAATGAAATTAGAGTCCACTGCAAAGAAAACAAAAAACTTTGAAAATCCACAGTGTGTGGAATTTGAACAACACGTTTTTTAAAAAACGAATATTGGGTATCTATTGTTGCATTAAGAACTGTACTGGCTGCTGAGAAGTATAAGACACAAAGAGTTACAGTCTAGTTAGTGTAATAAGAACAATATGCTCTTAAATAACCAATGGGTCAAAGTAGAAATCACCAGGAAAATTAGAAAGTACTTAGAGATGAATGAAAATGACAACACAACATGCCAAAATTTACGGAATGCAGCAAGGGCAGGGATCAAAGGAAATTTTACAGCTGTAAATGCAAATCTATAAACGAATTTTACATCTTGAGGAACTAGAAAAAGAAGAAGAAAACTAAAAAGAAGAGCAAACTAAACCCAAAGCTAGCAGAAGGAAGAAAATAATAAACATTAGGGTGGAGAGAAATAAAATAGAGAAGAGTAAAACAATAAAGACAATCAACAAAACCAAAAGTTGACTCCTTGAAAAGATCAACAAAATTGACAGACCTTTAGTCAGGCTGACAAAGAAAAAAATAAGAGAAAGAAGGTGAAAATAACTGAAGTCAGAAATGTTGTAGGGACATAACTACCAACCTTACAGATATAAAAAGGATTATACGAGAAGACTATAAATAATTCTACATCAAAAAATTAGATAATCTGGCTGAAACAGACAAATTCCTAAAATATACAAATTATCTAAATTGATTCAAGAAGATAACAGAAAATCTCAACAGACCTGCAACAAGTAAAGAGATTAAATCAGTAACCAAAAACCTCCCAACAAAGAAAAGTATAGGATCAGATGGCTTCACTGTTGAATTCTACCAAAGCAGAATCATCAACAATCTTTCTCAAACTCTTCCAAGAAATAGAAGAGGAGAGAGTACTTCCTAACTCATTCTACAAGGCCAATATTACTCTGATACTAAAGGCAGATAAAGATATCACAAGAAAAGAAAATCACAGACCAAATATCCCTTATGAATAAACATGCAAAAATCCTCAACAAAATATTAGCAAACCAAATCCAACAGCAAATTAAAAGGATTATATACCATGATCAAGTTCAATTGATCCCAGGGATGCAAGGATGGGTCAACATAAGAAAAATCAACCAACGTAATACCAAAGAGGGATAAAAGCACATGATTATCTCATATGATGCAGAAAAGGCATTTGACAAAGTTTATCACACCTTCATGATAAAAAAAAAAAGACTGGGAAATAAGAATAGACAGGAACTTTCTCATCATGACAAAAGGCATTGTATTAGTTCACTAAGGCTGCCTTAGCAAAGTACTGTCTCATAGTTCTGGAGGCCAGAAGTCCAAGATCAAGGCGTCAGCAGAGCTGGTTCGTTCTGAGTGCCGTGAGGAAGAATCTGTTTCATGCCTCTCCCATAGCTTCTAATGGTGTGTGTGTGTGCGCACGTGCACGTGTGTGTGCGTGTACACATGCATTAATACATATAACTAAATGATGTGTAAGTGATTAAAAATAAGTGAATGCATGCTATAATATGCCAGAGAGTGTAAGTGCTCTGAAGAAAAATAAAGCAGGGTAACAGGATAGGGAGTGTCTACAGGGGTTACTGTTTTTCATGAGGTGGATAAAGTCTCTCTGGTAAGACAAAATCTGACAAGAGACCTGATGAATACACTGGTAATTGAATCTTCGCAAATATCTGGAGGAAAAGCATTCCAGGTGAAAATAATACAAAATCTCTGAGGAAGGAACTTGTTAGTCATGTTTGAGTTGCAGGAAGGAAACTATTATGGCTGTAAGTGAAATGAACAAGGCGGGCAGTGGGAGGAGATAAGGTCAGAGATGTAAGAAGCCAGGTACCATGAGAATAGAGTAAGGCCATGGGATTTTGCTCTGAATGAGATGGGAAGCCATTGGAGAGTTGAAAGTAAAGATGTGACATGAGCTGTTTTATATTTTCAAAGGATCACTTTCTCTACTTTGTGGGATGAGGATAGATGGAGAAAAAGCAATTAGGTGGCTACCACACACTTTCATAGGTAGTGATTTAGACAAGGGTGTCAGTGGTGTAGTGGTGAGAAGTGGTCATAATCTGGATATATTTTGAAAGTATGAGTGCTAAAATTTGTTGGATTTATTATGAGGTGTGAGAGAATGAGAGAAGGCAAAAATAACACTATTTTTTTGCCTATGCACCTGGAAACATGGACTTGGCATTTATTGAGATGGAGAAGGTTTAGAGAAGGGACTGGGAGCTTAGTTTTGATATACTAAGTTGGAGATGCCAATTAGACATCTACGTGGAGATGTAGACAGTTGTATGTGAATGTCTGGACTCAGGAGAGAACTTGGGTGAGAGATACATACATTTCGGGGACCTAAGTTTATAGATGTAATTTCCATCATGGGGCTAAATGAGTCACCTAGGATTAAGTGTAGATAGAGGACAGCGTAAGTCCAAGGACTGCCTTGATGTCCTCAGCATTAAGAGGTTTGGATGAGGACACAGAGGTAACAGATGAGGCTAGGAAACAATGCTCATTGTGGTAGGAGGAAATATAAGGGAGACTGATGTCCTGGGAAGCTAAAACTGTTTCAGGAAAGTGGGAATATGCAAATTGCATAAAAGTAGTCAACCAGATCTAGAGGTTAATTCTTCCAGTATACACAAGTTTGCCCTGCTGGAAAACCGCATTCTTTCATTGATGGCTCCAAAGCTATCCTGTGGGAAATAATTTCCATGGTACATTAAGTCTACAGTCATGATTCTGACCAAAAAAGGAGTGAATGAAAAATGGGATCAATGTGATTGGAGGCCTGACGTTTCACTGTCCTGTGACCATTCCCCCTCCACTTTCTTTTTTCCTTTTTCCCCTCCGCTTTCTTTTTTCCTTTTTCCCCTCCACTTTCATTACAAACTTTTATTCCTACCGTCGATTTTCCTGAATAACAGTAAATGTCTCATTTTCAGGTCAAGTTACTAAGACAAATGCCAGGTACTTAGTAACAGTTAAAATTTTGAAAGACTTCAGAGAAAAACCGCACATCTAAATCACTCTGAAAACTCTCCCAGGAAAATCTGGCTCTTTAACTTGATGATTCGCCCCCTTGGACATGAATGCATTATTACTGTTTAACGTATCAATTGTCAGACTGGGAAATATTTCTACTTGATTCATTTCCGACTCATAATTATGTCTGACTGACCATTTTTTTGGAGCGTTTCAATTTTCTTTTCCTGTTGGCACTGTGCAAAGTAACTCTGGCATTTAGAACAAAAAGCTGTCTGTTCATTTTATTACCCTAGATTGAATTTGTAAACATATATTTATACCTGGGTCATATTTCATCTCCTCGAAGCCATGTTCGTGTTATAGGCTCTTTCTGTCTCATAGAAACTTTTTGTAAGGTTTCTATTGGCTGCTTCTTTCACCATCGTTCCACAGGAAGTAATGAACTCGAGGGAGCTGGCTGACAATTCTGATCCACTCATTAAGTCCCATTACCTCAGCAGACAATGTAACTGATTATTGGAGATCACATTTTGAATGCTTCTTAACAACTTGGCAACTTTCAAATTCAGAAGCCAAGAGAGAAAGTTAACTGAAAAGTTAACTAATATCAAAAGGAATATAAAGAAAACAATAACTGACCTTAACTCATTTTAGGAAACACTCAACCCCAGAAGACTTACTGAAAGGGATTCATTATTAATAAAGCTACCCTCTATAAATCATCTACTGTGTGGCATGTACTTTACTAACACCCTCTCATTTAATCCTAAAATAACTCTGCCAGGTAGCTCTTATCCGCCAATCACAAATGAGGAAATTGAGGCACAGAGAAGTTAATTACCTGCTCAAGAATACACAGATAAACAAGAGGTGGCACAGTTTCCTCACCTTTTTCATGATTGTAATCAAATAACACCTTCTTGGTGAGGCCTTCGCTACCACACCCCGCAGCACACCCTTTCCTTTCACCTTATTTATTTTTATCCATAGAACTTAGCATCTAACTTACTATAATTCACTCATGTATTCCAGTCATTGTCTGTCTCCCTCCTCTACAAGATCAATCTATGGGGCAGTGCCTGACACATAGAGGGGTCGAGATAAGTATTCCTTGAAGATGTGGACAGGGACCCAGGAACCAGGAGGGACTCGAACAGCAGTAGAAGTTAGTGTGTATATTTAACTACGATCTCCTTATTTGACATACTGGATTTTAAAGAGGCGGGGAACTGGTGGTTATTACTCTGAACCTTAGCACATACACAGAAGGAATTATTTTCTTTATTCTATCCCCTAAGCACTCATAAAAGGGATGAGATCCAGCAACTGAAATCAAGAGCCCAGCAAAGACAGTGTGCCTTTCTTGACGCACCCCCCCAGGCCCACCCCCTGGGCAAGGCTTTGTGGAAAGCACACTAAAGGGATGTCCTGCACTTGGATCTAGTAGTGTGATGAACTGAACCAAACTTGACATTGATAGCAGCCTGTGAAAGAGCCTTTTCCAGGAAATTTACCAGAAGTAACATTTTTTTCAGGAGTAAATCCAAAGAGCAAAATAATAGACTTCTACAGTCTACAAAACAGAAGGTTTAGACTTGGTCAGAGGTCTTCTCTCTATCTCTTTGGTGAGAGAGCCAAAATAAAAAAGAAAAGACAAAGGAAAATTAATCACAAGTGTAGGGGTCATTCTTGGAACAGAAAATGCACTCATTTTTCTGAGGTAGAAAAGAAAGATTGGGGACATTTTGAGGTGGGAAAGAAGGAAGTTGACAGTCCAAGTCAGTAGGACTCAATCACCTTTGAAAGTGGCTGAGAGTTTCACTGGCTGAAAGGGCAAGAGCAGGGAGGGTGTGATGATTCCCGGCGCCTGTTTCCTCCCACGTACTATGCAACTGACAACCTTGCCAGGCCTCACTCAGCATTTTTATGAGGCTCAAAGAGCACACTCCCTGAAGACACGTTCTCTAACAGGTTAATTTGTATTTCACATGAGGACAACGAACAGTCTATTCTCTAGAAGCAGCAAAGGAAATACACAATTTCCCCAAAGGATAATTCATGATTCACCAATGGTAGAGTCCTAATTCAGAGGCAGGCAGGTCCCAGTATCCCTGGGTCTCTTAGGAGTGTTGAAAAGAGAATCTAGGGCCTGACCCCGCACCTCCATCATCTTCATCATCCCGTACCTAGGACTTCCGTGGGAGGACAGGAAGCCAGGGAGGGGTTTGTCAGAAACTGCTGAGACGCTGGCTGTCCCTTGTGGGGCTAACTGAGCCGCTAAAGATGGGGTAGAGGCTGCACTACTCTGCGCTCGCGGCTGGGCTGACGGCATGGAGGTCTCGCCCTTCGCTCACCCAGCACTCTTCTCTCCTGTATCACAAAGGCAGAGTGGAGCTCGACAAACAGAAGAAAGGCTGGTAGTTTCAAACTGCACATAAGATAGATAGTACCTATGTTTAGACTGAAGTTATATTTGAGAAAACACTGATTCTTCTTTTGTTTTCACGAACAACCTGCTCCATCCTGCCAAGGCTGAAACCTGTGCTTAAGTAATGGAAGAAAAACTAAAAAGGAAATAGATGCTTTGTGCCCATTTCCTGAGCAGGGGGAGGAGTAGTCTAGTTAGAAACTATTTTAGAGAGAGCAATCATAGGTTAAAATAGGCTCCAAGGTGGGCTTCCCTGGTGGCACAGTGGTTAAGAGTCTGCCTCCTGCCCATGCAGGGGACGCGGGTTCGTGCCCCGGTCCGGGAAGATCCCACCTGCCGCGGAGCGGCTGGGCCCGTGAGCCATGGCCACTGAGCCCGCGCGTCCGGACTCTGTGCTCTGCAACGGGAGAGGCCGCAACAGTGAGAGGCCCCCGTACCGCCACAAAAAAAAAAAAAAAAAAAAAAAATCCTATCGAGTGGATACTATTGTTACCCCATTTTACATATGAACAAACTAAAACAAAGAAAGGTGATTGTCACTTACCTAAGGCCATACAACTAGCAATAAAAGAACTGGGCTATTTTAACCCAGACAGGGTAGCTCCAGTATTTGTAACTTTTATCCACTGCACATTGACTGCCTTTATTCTCATAGTTTAGTAGGAATTACAGCTACTGGAAATATTTTATACCCTGATATTGGTCTAATTCAGAATACCACTTTCCAGTTAGTCCCAATATTTTACTAGTCAATATTCATTAGTTTGTATTTTAAGAACACATTTCTTTGGTCTACATTCTGGAAAGCCTCAATATTCAGCTCATCTCATTTCCAATTTTTATCAGAAATCTTCCGGAGACAAACATAAAACAACGTAGGTATGTGTCCAAGTGCCAATACATGTTTTAAGATTGAAGCGATCTGTTTTCTCTAAAAACCACCTGGAAAGATACATATTGTCTCTTACCATGAGAAAAGCAGCCTGTTGCTTGCTTGCCACAACTCAAATTAATACTAAACAAGTTAAGATGCTGAGAGTTGAAATAAATGAGGCAAAAGATTAGCAACAGACAATTTTTATCTGCAAGTTCTGAGTTGAACGTTTTACTTACACGGTATATTTTAGATAGAGCATAGACAGATATAGCTTGATATTACTAGCTTTCTCAGAAATGTCCACATCCCATTTGACAAAGAATAACCATACTTTATTCTCTTCCTCCTTTGAACCAAGAATTTTGATCTCTCTTTCACTGGATCCTAGGGAAACATTTATCAAGGTGTATTCTGTGGGATACTGATAAGTGTTAAGAATAGAAAAGTATTTTGTAGACAAATTTTGAAGGAACTGGGTTACACCAAGTTAACCAGGCTTCTGTGCTGCAGGACCTTCAGAGCCTTTGTATATTAATACCCATCATTAATCTCCAAGAGCAGAATCAAACATGAAGAAAGCTTCAGAAATTTTTGACCACAAGCTTTTTTCTCTGTAGCATGTCAATGTGGGAAAATTACCTCACAAACAGTTTTGGGGCATCAATGTTGTGACATGGTAAGTCATTAAAACTGAAAGAGGGTTTAAAAAACCTCAAACGCTGACTTATAGATTTGCTGTTAGAAATTATTTTAGAGAGGAGATGTGAGAAGGAGGTTTCTTGGAAATGCATTTTCCTCGGTTCTACACCTGGAAATCTGGCATAAATTCAGGATCCTATTATTTGGCTTGGAGGAGGCATCTTTCCTTTTGTCTGTGAAGCAAAGCTAGATTTTAGAACCACTGCATAATGGAAATAACGTTGCTTCATAGCCTAGGGCATATTTACAGCACCTCCCCCCCAATTTTATATATACTGTGATAGGCACAATAATGCCCCCCAATGATGGCTACGTTTTAATCCCCCAAACCTTTGAATATGTTAATTTACATAGCAAAAGAGATTTTGTAGATCTGATTAAGTTAAGAATTTTGAGATGAGAAGATTATCCTGTATTATCTGGGCCCGTTGTAATCACAAGGTCATTATAAGTAGAAGCAGGAGAGTCAGAGAAGAGAGAGAGGTTTAAAGATGCCACACTGCTCTTTGATGTTGGAGGAGGGGCCATGAACCAGGGATTGTAGGCAGCCTCTAGAACCTGAAAAAAAAGCAAGGAAAAAGATTTCCTCCTAGAGTCTCCAGAAGAACACATCTTGCTGGCACCTTTATTTTAGCCCAGTAAGACACATTTTGGACTTCTGACATCCAGCACTATAGGATAATAAATGTTTATTGTTTCAAGCCACTAAGTTTGTGGTAATGTATTACGGCCCCCATAGTAAATGTACATACTGGTGTAATTGAAGTTAACACCTTTTAGTCATGGGAAACCAAATTATTGCGATAACATAAATTCTGCCAATTTACAATCCATGGGTCTAGCTCTCTGCTGCCCTTAACACTAAGAACACAAAGGGGAGAGATTAGCTAGCTATGTTAGCGACACAGAAGCTAGGATCTTTGCTACTTGGCAAGGTTCCCAAAGCTTTGAATGCAGGTCTGCCTGACTCCAAATTTCAGGCTCTTTTATCCACATCAACTACCTCTCTGAGCATATACTGCATAACCATCACCATGCTTAGTTTACCACCTTATATCAGAATTACAATATAGGGGGAAGTGAAAATGCGGAAATGCTTCAATTTGGGAAAGTATTGTCATCACTAAGGGTAATGTAATATTGTAGTGCAGCTGGAGGGAAGGGAGAAAAACACTATTCCTGGGAGAAAGACATGAACGGCTACTAGGACCAGCATTATGTCCGGTGGACGGGCAGAAAGACTCGTGAAGATCACACACACGAAACTGACTTATACAATGCCGAAAACTAAGGTTGAATCAGACTTCAGAGTTTACTTCCTTCACCCACTCCACTGCAAGGCTAATAAGCAGTATGTAAAAATAACGTTGAAATACAGCTGGTGGAGCTGTTGGTTAACACGTGGAGGTGCTGGGAGGGTGGTGCAGCTGGAGAAGGCACGGGAGTTCCATGCCCTTTCCCACATACCTGGCCCTATGCATGTCTTCCATCTGCTTGTCCCTGAGTTATATCCTTTTAGAATCAACTGGTGATCTATGGTTGTGGTTGCCAGCAGCATGTGCCAGACCCAACGTTACTCACCCTCAAGGTTTTTATTGGCACCTCAGCGGGAAGATTCTTGTGGACCAGCTTCAGCCTGCTAGTATCCCAGCACGTGGCATCCTGCATGCCAGCACCAGCCCATGGCACCCCTGAGAACTTCACTGGAACCCCATCCAACGGCTTCTTGTGAACAAGCTCTAGTCTGTGACACCAAAGCAAACTCCTCCGCCATCCAGTAGGCTGCAGCCACACGCTCTCCATTGATGTTTAAATTTCAGCCTTGGGGTAGGAGGCTCTTCCAAGTCTGTTCCTTCCTTTGGTATTCTCCCAAGCTCTAGCTGCCCCTTACATGTGCTATTCCTATTTAGAGGCTAGCTAGTAGTTTTAATATTGACTTTTCACTGTTCAAATGACTGTTACGGTTTCTGTCTCTGGAATGGACCCTCACTGATACAATCTACTGTTTCATACTGAAGCATCTCCTGTAACATGGCATTACCCATTGGACAGGATTTACCAACTGTACAAACCAAACACTATTAAAACTTAATTACAGTTACTTCTAGAACCATTCTTTTAATAATACTTTAAGTAAAGAGCTGGAAGAAGTTTTAATTTCTTGAATGAAAGAAGGTAGTTTGATCTCTAGTCCAATATACCATGATGATGTAGACGCAAAAAATGATGGTGAACTGACATAATTACTACCAACTTCTAAGTCAAGCCTTGCTATTAAGGACTCTCTCACCTTCAAGGAATCCACTAAATCTCTTTGTCAAATACATTCTCCATTTCATGCCTGACAGTATAAAATCACTGTATCCAGAACAAAGTCTCGTGAAAACCTAAAGGGAAAAGTATACTAAAGTGAGGAGCAGCCGGGGGCTCTGAGGTTGGGGTGGGTGGAGGGAGGGGGCAGGTGCAGGGGTCAGGACTGCTCATCTTTCTCCCTGTTTGGAAGGAATGCCTGAGCAGGATCCAGGACACACAAGACCAGGCAGCCAGGAACAAGTAGTCGCTGCTGCCCATGCTGGATGGGTGGTGATGGTGGCAGTGGCAGGACATCAGTGGGAGCCAGGGCCTGCCCCTGTGGGTGCTCAGACCTCTGCTTGGGCACAGGAGTCCAAGATGGCCTTTCTCCTCTGTGGGCTGGGGAGGGGGGGTCAGACCCAGACATTTCTGGAAACCACTGATTTTACAGTGTAAAGGCAAATAGGTAGTGGGAATTAGGGACAGAGGGTATACCGAAGAAAGTAGAGAATTTAAGTCAATAATAGTAAAATCAGTGGCTTCAAGTTGTATGGAAGTGAGGATAGTATTAGAGTTTGGGACCAAAGGGAATCTGGGCTTAGAATTTTACTTATGACTCTCAACTTTTAAACCAATCGGTAGTCCGTTCATTGACTCTGACCCACGTGACCTTTTCAAACCAGAAAGAGGCATCTCCAGACCAATAATGAGTAAGGATATTGAATCAGGAATCAAAAAACCTCCCAATAAAGAACTCAGGACCAAATGGCTTCACCGATGAATTCTACGAAACATTTAAAGAATTACCACCAATTTTTCTCAAACTCTTCCAAAAAATAGAAGAAATATAGCTAACCACATTGACTCAGAGAGAAATAAAATACCTTAACAGGCCTACAGCTATTAAAGAAACCGAAGCAGTATTTAGAAACCTTTACAGAAGTTCCAGTTTCTGCTTGGGTATAGACACATCTGGAAAGCACACAGCTCCCATCCTTACAAGAAAGAAAAATAGACAAATCGCTAATTTGTGACTTTTCAACTTTTTTTGACTGTATAATAGAGGTAAGGTTGCAGGAAACCCAAATAACCCACAATCTGGAGAGAGCCACATGCAGAAACAGATTGAGTATGAATGCTGGCTTACCTGGGACAGAAGCTACTGAACACCGGTAAGAGAAATTCAGCTGTAACAGTTGACAGACAGGTAGATTCAGGCAGGCAAGAACATGTGAATCTCCTGGGGGCTGCAGGTCATACTCCTGAAGGGTTATTGTCTCTGGATCCTAATGGGTGCTCATAAGGAAGGCTGAGGAGAGTCCAGAAACAGCTTCCTTTGTGGAGGGAGCCTAGGAGAAAAGAGTAGCTGCTGCAGGAGGGGCCCAGAACCCTCCAGGCCTCTTCCCTCATTCTACATAACAAAAGCCCCAATCTGTCTGTGGAAGAACAAAATCTGCTGGCCTGGTGCACTGTCAAAACCTAATATATGTATCTTTTCGAATTATGGTTTTCTCCGGATATATGCTTAGGAGTGGGATTGTTGGATCACACGGTAGCTCTATTTTTAGTTTTTTAATGAGCCTCCATACTGTTTTCCATATGTATAACTGATTCACTTTGCTGTACATCTGAAACTAATAGAACACTGTAAATCAAATGTACACCAATAAAAATTTAAAAAAAACAAAAACCTGGCGTCCGGGAAGATGGCGGAAGAGTAAGACGCGGAGATCACCTTCCTCCCCACACATACACCAGAAATACATCTACACATGTAACAACTCCTACAGAACACCTACTGAACGCTGGCAGAAGACCTCAGACTTCCCAAAGACAAGAAACCCCCCACGTACCTGGGTAGGGCAAAAGAAAAAGGAATAAACAGAGACAAAAGGATAGGGACGGGACCTGCACCAGTGGGAGGGAGCCGTGAAGGAGGAAAGGTTTCTACACACTAGGAAGCCCCTTCGCGGGCAGAGACTGCGGGTGGCGGAGGGGAGAAGCTTCGGAGCCGAGGAGGAGAGCACAGCAACAGGGGTGCGGAGGGCAAAGCGGAGAGATTCCCGCACAGAGGATCAGGGCAGACCGACACTCACCAGCCTGAGAGGCTTGTCTGCTCACCCGCCAGGGCGGGCGGGGCTGGGAGCTGAGGCTCGGGCTTCGGTCAGAGCGCCCAGAGAGGACTAGGGGTGGTGGCGTGAACACAGGCTGCGGAGTTAGTGCGCCACGGCTGGCCGGGAGGGAGTCCGGAGAAAAGTCTGGACCTGCCAAAGAGGCAAGAGACTTTTTTTTCCCTCTTTGTTTCCTGGTGCGCGAGGAGAGGGGATTGAGAGCGCCGCTTAAAAGAGCTCCACAGACGGGCGCGAGCCGCGGCTAGAAGCGCGGACCCCAGAGACGGGCATGAGACGCCAAGGCTGCTGCTGCCGCCACCAAGAAGCCTGTGTGCGAGCACAGGTCACTATCCACACCTCCCTTCCGGTGAGCCTGTGCAGCCCGCCACTGCCAGGGTCCCGGCATCCAGGGTCAACTTCCGCGGGAGAACGCTCGGCGGGCCTCAGGCTGGTGCAACCTAACGCAGAGCGCCGCAGGCCCGCCCCGCCCCCCCCCCCGTGCCCCTCCCCCCCCCCCCGCCTGAGTGAGCCAGAGCCCCCGAATGAGCAGCTCCTTTAACCCCTTCCTGTCTGAGCGAAGAACAAACGCCCTGTGGAGACATACACGCAGAGGCGGGGCCAAATCCAAAGCTGAGCCCCTGGGAGCTGTGAGAACTAAGAAGAGAAAGGGAAATCTCTCCCAGCAGCCTCAAAAGCAGCGGATTAAATCTCCACAACCAACTTGATGTACCCTGCATCTGTGGAATACATGAATAGACAACGAATCACCCCAAATTGAGGAGGTGGACTTTGACTGCAAGATTTATGATTTTTTCCCCTCTTCCTCTTTTTGTGAGTGTGTATGTTTATACTTCTGTGTGAGATTTTGTCTGTATAGCTTTGCTTCCACCATTTGTCCTAGGGTTCTATCCGTCCGTTTTTTTAAAAATTTTTATTCTTAATAATTAATTTTAATAACTTTATTGTATTTTACTTTATCTTCTTACTTTCCTTCTTTCTTCCTTTCTTTCCTTCCGACCCTCCTTTAGACAACAAATCACTCCAAATTGAGGAGGTGCACTTTGAGAGTAAGATTTATGATTTTTTCCCCCTTTTCCTCTTTTTGTGAGTCTGTATGTGTATGCTTCTGTGTGAGATTTTATCTGTATAGCTTTGCTTCCGCCATTTGTCCTAAGGTTCTATCTGTCGGTTTTTTGGTTTTTTTTAATTTTTTTCATAATAATTATTTAATTTCATAACTTTATTATATTTTATTTTACTTTACTTTATCTTCTTTCTTTCTTCCTTCTGTCCTCCCTCCCTCCCTCCTTTCTTTCTCTTTCCTTCTTTCTTCATTGTTTCTTTCTATCTTCCTTCCCTCACTCCTTTCTTTCTTTCTTTCTTTCTTCCTACTTCTACCAATTCTTTCTCTCTACTTTTTCTCCCTTTTACTCTGAGCCATGTGGATGAAAGGATCTTGGTGCTGCAGCCAGGAGTCAGTGCTGTGCCTCTGAGGTGGGAGAGCCAACTTCAGGACACTGGTCAACAAGAGACCTCCCAGCTCCACATAATATCAAACGGCGAAAATCTCCCAGAGATCTCCATCTCAACACCAGCACCCAGCTTCACTCAATGACCAGAAAGCTACAGTGCTGGACATCCTATGACAAACAACTAGCAAAACAGGAACACAACCCCACCAGTTAGCAGAGAGGCTGCCTAAAATCATAATAAGTCCACAGACACCCCAAAACACACCACCAGACACGGACCTGCCCACCAGAGAGACAAGATCCAGCCTCATCCACCAGAACACAGGCACTAGTCCCCTCCACCAGGAAGCCTACACAACCCACTGAACCAACCTTAGCCACTGGGGACAGACATCAAAAACAACGGGAACTACGAACCTGCAGCCTGCAAAAAGGAGACCCCAAACACAGTAAGATAAGCAAAATGAGAAGACAGAAAAACACACAGCAGATGAAGGAGCAAGATAAAAACGCACCAGACCTAACAAATGAAGAGGAAATAGGAAGTCTACCTGAAGAAGAATTCAGAATAAGGATAGTAAAGATGATACAAAATCTTGGAAATAGGATAGACAAAATGCAAGAAACATTTAACAAGGACCTAGAAGAACTAAAGATGAAACAAACAAAGATGAACAACACAATAAATGAAATGAAAAATACTCTAGATGGGATCAATAGCAGAATAACTGAGGCAGAAGAACAGATAAGTGACCTGGAAGATAAAAGAGTGGAAATAACTACTGCAGAGCAGAATAAAGAAGAATGAAAAGAACTGAGGACAGTCTCAGAGACCTCTGGGACAACATTAACCACACCAACATCTGAATTATAGGGGTTCCAGAAGAAGAAGAGAAAAAGAAAGGGACTGAGAAAATATTAGAAGAGATTATAGTTGAAAACTTCCCTAATATGGGAAAGGAAATAGTTAATCAAGTCCAGGAAGCACAGAGAGTCCGATACAGGATAAATCCAAGGAGAAATACGCCAAGACACATATTAATCAAACTGTCAAAAATTAAATACAAAGAAAGCATATTAAAAGCAGCAAGGGAAAACCAACAAATAACACACAAGGGAATCCCCATAAGGTTAACAGCTGATCTCTCAGCAGAAACCCTGCAAGCCAGAAGGAAGTGGCAGGACATACTGAAAGTGATGAAGGAGAAAAACCTGCAACCAAGATTACTCTACCCAGCAAGGATCTCCTTCAGATTTGATGGAGAAATTAAAACCTTTACAGACAAGCAAAAGCTGAGAGAGTTCAGCACCACCAAACCAGCTTTACAACAAATGCTAAAGGAACTTCTCTAGGCAAGAAACACAAGAGAAGGAAAAGACCTACAATAACGAACCCAAAACAATTTAGAAAATGGCAATAGGAACATACATATCGATAATTACCTTAAATGTAAATGGACTAAATGCTCCCACCAAAAGACACAGATTGGCTGAATGGATACAAAAACAAGACCCATATATATGCTGTCTACAAGAGATCAACTTCAGACCTAGAGACACATACAGACTGAAAGTAAGGCGATGGAAAAAGATATTCCATGCAAATGGAAACCGAAAGAAAGCTGGAGTAGCAATTCTCATATCAGACAAAATAGACTTTAAAATAAAGACTATTAGAAGAGACAAAGAAGGACGCTATATAATGATCAAGGGATCGATCCAAGAAGAAGATATAACAATTGTAAATATTTATGCACCCAACATAGGAGCACCTCAATACATAAGGCAAATACTAACAGCCATAAAAGGGGAAATCGACAGTAACACATTCATAGTACGGAACTTTAACACCCCACTTTCACCAATGGACAGATAATCCAAAAGGAAAATAAATAAGGAAACACAAGCTTTAAATGATACATTAAACAAGATGGACTTAATTGACATTTATAGGACATTGCATCCGAAAACAACAGAATACACATTTTTCTCAAGTGCTCATGGAACATTCTCCAGGATAGATCATATCTTGGGTCACAAATCAAGCCTTGGTGTATTTAAGAAAATTTAAATTGTATCAAGTATCTTTTCCGACCACAACGCTATGAGACTAGATATCAATTACAGGCAAAGATCTGTAAAAAATACAAACACATGGAGGCTAAACAATACACTACTTAATAACGAAGTGATCACTGAAGAAATCAAAGAGGAAATCAAAAAATACCTAGAAGCAAATGACAATGGAGACACAACGACCCAAAACCTATGGGATGCAGCAAAAGCAGTTCTAAGAGGGAAGTTTATAGCAATACAAGCCCACCTTAAGAAACAGGAAACATCTCGAATAAACAACCTAACCTTGCACCTAAAGCAATTAGAGAAAGAAGAACAAAAAAACCCCAAAGTTAGCAGAAGGAAAGAAATCATAACAATCAGATCAGAAATAAATGAAAAAGAAATGAAGGAAACGATAGCAAAGATCAGTAAAAGTAAAAGCTGGTTCTTTGAGAAGATAAACAAAATAGATAAACCATTAGCCAGACTCATCAAGGAAAAAAGGGAGAAGACTCAAATCAATAGAATGAGAAATGAAAAAGGAGAAGTAACAACTGACACTGCAGAAATAAAAAACATCATGAGAGATTACTACAAGCAACTCTATGCCAATAAAATGGACAACCTGGAAGAAATGGACAAATTCTTAGAAATGCACAGCCTGAATCAGGAAGAAATAGAAAATATGAACAGACCAATCACAAGCACTGAAATTGAAACTGTGATTAAAAATGTTCCAACAAACAAAAGCCCAGGACCAGAATGCTTCACAGGCAAATTCTATCAAACATTTAGAGAAGAGCTAACACCTATCCTTCTCAAACTCTTCCAAAATATAGCAGAGGGAGGAACACTCCCAAATTC
>NW_021703779.1:120087583-120120010 GCF_005190385.1 Monodon monoceros
CTGGTTCTTTGAGAAGATAAACAAAATAGATAAACCATTAGCCAGACTCATCAAGAAAAAAAGGGAGAAGACTCAAATCAATAGAATTAGAAATGAAAAAGGAGAAGTAACAACTGACACTGCAGAAATACAAAAGATCATGAGAGATTACTACAAGCAACTCTATGCCAATAAAATGGACAACCTGGAAGAAATGGACAAATTCTTAGAAATGCACAACCTGCCAAGCCTGAATCAGGAAGAAATAGAAAATATGAACAGACCAATCACAAGCACTGAAATTGAAACTGTGATTAAAAATCTTCCAACAAACAAAAGCCCAGGACCAGATGGCTTCACAGGCGGATTCTATCAAACATTTAGAGAAGAGCTAACACCTATCCTTCTCAAACTCTTCCAAAATATAGCAGAGGGATGAAAACTCCCAAACTCATTCTACGACGCCACCATCACCCTGATACCAAAACCAGACAAGGATGTCACAAAGAAAGAAAACTACAGGCCAATATCACTGATGAACATAGATGCAAAAATCCTCAACAAAATACTAGTAAACAGAATCCAACAGCATATTAAACAGATCATACACCATGATCAAGTGGGCTTTATTCCAGGAATGCAAGGATTCTTCAATATATGCAAATCAATCAACGTGATACACCATATTAACAAATTGAAGGAGAAAAACCATATGATCATCTCAATAGATGCAGAGAAAGCTTTCGACAAAATTCAACACCATTTATGATAAAAACCCTGCAGAAAGTAGGCATAGAGGGAACTTTCCTCAACATAATAAAGGCCATATATGACAAACCCACAGCCAACGTCATCCTCAATGGTGAAAAACTGAAAGCATTTCCACTAAGATCAGGAACAAGACAAGGTTGCCCACTCTCACCACTCTTATTCAACATAGTTTTGGAAGTTTTAGCCACAGCAATCAGAGAAGAAACGGAAATAAAAGGAATCCAAATTGGAAAAGAGACGTAAAGCTGTCCCT
The DNA here is from genome assembly GCF_005190385.1 of Monodon monoceros. Taxonomy (NCBI): domain Eukaryota; kingdom Metazoa; phylum Chordata; class Mammalia; order Artiodactyla; family Monodontidae; genus Monodon; species Monodon monoceros. The sequence continues at coordinate 120,088,587 of NW_021703779.1, forward strand.
GTTTGCAGATGACATGATACTATACATAGAGAATCCTAAAGATGCTACCAGAAAACTACTAGAGCTAATCAATGAATTTGGTAAAGTAGCAGGATACAAAATTAATGCACAGAAATCTCTGGCATTCCTATACACTAAGGATGAAAAATCTGAAAGTGAAATCAAGAAAACACTCCCATTTACCATTGCAACAAAAAGAATAAAATATCTAGGAATAAACCTACCTAAGGAGAAAAAAGACCTGTATGCAGGAAATTATAAGACACTGATGAAAGAAATAAAGGTGATACAAATAGATGGAGAGATATACCATGTTCTTGGATTGGAAGAATCAACATTGTGAAAATGACTATACTACCCAAAGCAATCTACAAATACAATGCAATCCCTATCAAACTACCAATGGCATCCTTCACAGAACTAGAACAAAAAACTTCACAAATTGTATGGAAACACAAAAGAACTCAAATAGCCAAAGCAGCCTTGAAAAAGAAAAACGGAGCTGGAGGAATCAGGCTCCTGGACTTCAGACTATACTACAAAGTTACAGTAATCAAGACAGTATGGTACTGGCACAAAAACAGAAAGATAGATCAATGAAAGAGGATAGAAAGCCCAGAGATAAACCCATGCACATATGGTCCCCTTATCTTTGATAAAGGAGGCAGGAATGTACAGTGGAGAAAGGACAGCCTCTTCAATAAGTGGTGCTGGGAAAAGTGGACAGGTACATGTAAAAGTATGAGATTAGATCACTCCCTAACACCATACACAAAAATAAGCTCAAAATGGATTAAAGACCTAAATGTAAGGCCAGAAACTATCAAACTCTTAGAGGAAAACATAGGCAGAACACTCTATGACATAAATCACAGCAAGATCCTTTTTGACCCACCTCCTAGAGAAATGGAAATAAAAACAAAAATAAACAAATGGGACCTAATGAAACTTCAAAGCTTTTGCACAGCAAAGGAAACCATAAACAAGACCAAAAGACAACCCTCAGAATGGGAGAAAATATTTGCAAATGAAGCAACTGACAGAGGATTAATCTCCAAAATTTATAAGCAGCTCATGTAGCTCAATAACAAGAAACAAACAACCCAATCCAAAAATGGGCAGAAGACCTAAGTAGACATTTCTTCAAAGAAGATATATAGACTGCCAACAAACACATGAAAGAATGCTCAACATCATTAATCATTAGAGAAATGCAAATCAAAACTACAGTGAGATATCACCTCACACCAGTCAGAATGGCCATCATCAAAAAATCTAGAAACAATAAATGCTGGAGAGGGTGTGGAGAAAAGGGAACGCTCTTGCACTGCTGGTGGGAATGTGAATTGGTACAGCCACTATGGAGAACAGTATGGAGGTTCCTTAAAAAACTACAAATAGCACTACCATATCACCCAGCAATCCCACTACTGGGCATATACCCTGAGAAAACCATAATTCAAAAAGAGTCATGTACGAAAATGTTCATTGCAGCTCTATTTACAATAGCCCAGAGATTGAAACAACCTATGTGTCCATCATCAGATGAATGGATAAAGAAGATGTGGCACGTATATACAATGGAATATTACTCAGCCATAAAAAGAAACAAAATTGAGCTATTTGTAATGAGATGGATAGACCTAGAGTCTGTCATACAGAGTGAAGTAAGTCATAAAGAGAAAGACAAATACCGTATGCTAACACATATATATGCAATTTAAGAAAAAAAAATGTCATGAGGAACCTAGTGGTAAGACAGGAATAAAGACACAAACCTACTAGAGAATGGACTTGAGGATATGGGGAGGGGGAAGGCTAAACTGTGACAAAGTGAGAGAGCGACATGTACATTTATACAATACCAAATGTAAAATAGATAGCTAGTGGGAAGCAGCCACATAGCACAGGGAGATCAGCTCCGTGCTTTGTGACCGCCTGGAGGGGTGGGATATGGAGGGTGGGAGGGAGGGAGACACAAGAGGCAAGAGATATGGGAACATATGTATATGTATAACTGATTCACTTTGTTATAAAGCAGAAACTAACACACCATTGTAAAGCAATTATACTCCAATAAAGATGTAAAAAAACAAAAACAAAAACCTAATGCAGTTTGGGGAAGGGAACAAACAAGAAAACACTCATCATAGGGGAGGGACGGGCATAATTGCTGGACCAAAATCCGCTGGAGGAAGGGCACCTGTGACAGCATGAAAGTCACACCCCAGAGACCCAGGGACCTAAACTGGCCTGAAACTGAGCCTTAATCTGCACATTAAAGAAAGAATGGTCTCTCACCTGCCCCACCACCAGGCTAACAGGCATCAGTTAGAAGTAACAGTGGCATTCTGCTTGGGAACTGAGAGAAAGGAAAGTTCTCTGATGCCAAGCAGACATTAAAACAAAGATCTCTTGGCAAACCAGCCCCTACCCTAAACACAAGGTATTTCTTGAGGAAACTGAAGTCTGTAGTGCAGTGATGGTGACAATATCAAAAAACCACAAGCTCAGCCCAATTCCTAATTAGATTAACTCAAATCACCCTTAAAAAGAAAAACAATGCCTATTTCCAAACATAAAAACTATCTTAGTCTCTACTGTCACACATCATTTCCAGCTTTCAAAAACCGTTTTCTAGGGCATAAGAAAAGATAAGAGGAAAAAAACCTCCTAGGAGACAAAACAATCATCAGAGCCAAACTCAGATATGACACAACACAGACCTTGGAACTGACAAAAACATCCAAGAGCTATGGGACATATCTAACAGTGTAACATAGGCATTATTGGGATTCTAGAATGAAATGAAAGAGAAAGACAGACACACACACACACATGCACACACACGCACAGAGAGAGAGGGAGAGACAAAAGAGGCAGAAGACTGGCTGAGAATTTTTAAAAATTAATGACAGGACAGCAAACCACAGACCCAAGAAACTCAGAGAACAATAATCAGGATAAATCCCCAAAGGAAAAAAAATTGTCAGATACATGCATGAGTTGCAATTTTTTTTTCTCTAGCTTGCCTTTTTATTCTTTCAGTGTGTCTGATGCAAAACAAAATTTTTAGTTTTGTTGAAGTCCATGTTAAATTTTTCTTCTCTGTCTGCTTGTAAAAGGTTTATGGTTTTCATTTTACATTGAGATTTATGATCAATTTTGAGTTCATATTTGTACATATGAGATATGAATCAAAGTTCTTATTTCTGCATATGGATTCCAAATGTTCCAAAGCCATGTTTAAAAGACTGTCATTTCTCCAATGAATTGCCTTTGAATTTGCTCACACACAACTGGTCATATATCTATGAGTCAATCTTGTGACACCATGCTGTTTCATTGGTCCATGTTTTTATACCTTCACCACAACCACACTAACTTGAATATTGCAGCTTTATATTAAGACAAAATTGTATAGTATGATTTCTGCAAATTTATTCTTCATTTTAAAAAGTCTTAGCTATTGTAGTGCTTTTGTCTTTCCACATAAATTTTAGGATCAGCTTGGCAATATCTACAAAAAACCTTGGTGAAATTTTTAGTGTAATTATGTTAAACCTGTAGATTGATGTTAAACCTGTAGTATAATTATGTTAAACCTGGAGAACAGACGTCTGTTATGCTGAGCACGGTATGTCTCTCCATTTATTTGTTATCTTTAATTTCTTTCTTCAGTGTTTTGTAATTTTCAGCATATAGATCCTATGTATGTTCTCTTGGATTTATAAATGGTATTTTTCTGATTTCCAATTAATCCTTGCTGGAATATAGGAATATTTCTGATTTTTTGTGTGTTGCCTTTGTATCTCATGATACTACTAAACACACTTTTTAGTTCTAGGGTTTTTGTTTTTTGTAGATTCCTTGAGATTTTCTATGTAGAATTCTTGCCATTTACAAATAGAGACAGTTTTATTTCTTCCCGATAAATGTATGTCCATTTTATTTCCCTTCTTGCGTATTACACTGGGAAGAACTGGGAAGAAATGGAATGTTGAATGTGGACACCATTGCCTTGTTCCTGTTATTAAGGGGGAAAGAATGCACATATATATAATGCTAGCAGTAGGTTTTTGTAGATGTTCTTTATTAGCTTGAGAGAGTTCAATTCAATTTATGGTTTACTGATGACTATTAAGATTATTTCTCTCATAATAGAATGGTTCTAGTAGTTTGTGATTTTTAAAGGAATTGGTCCATTTCATCTGTGTCAAATTTATATGTGAGGAGCTGTTAATAATATTACCTTATTATCATTTTATTTTATGTGAGATCCATGATGTTACCCTTTCTTTTATTCCTGATATTATTTGTGTCGTCTCCCATTTTAAAATTTTTAGGTCTTGCTAGATGTTTATTGATTTCTTTGATATTTTACAAGAGAAAGCTTCAGGCTTCATTGTTTTCTCTATCTTTTGCTACAGATTTAATGGATTTGTTCTTATCTTTATTATTTCCTTCCTTGTATTGTTTTGGATTTATTTTGCTCTTCTTTTCCTAGTTTCTTAAGATAGAAGCTTAAAGTAATGTTTGGAACCTTTCTACTTTGCAAATATTAGCATTTAATTATATAAATTAAATGCTAAATAAAATAAAGCACTGTTTTACCTGCAATCCACAAATTTGGTATGTTGTATTTTATTGTCATTCTATGCATAATATTTTCTGATTTTACTCAAAACTTCCTCTTTGATACATTTATTTTTTAAATTTCCATGTGTTTGGAGATTTTCCCATTATCTTTTTGTTAGGTTTAATATAGATCAGAGTATGGTCTATCTTGGCAAATGCCAAATGTGAACTTGAAAAGAAGGTATATTCTGCTGTTGTTGGGTGGAATGTTCTATAAACATTTGACCTAATCAGATCCAGTCAGTTGCTAGTATTTTTTAGTTCTCCTATATATTTCTAGTTTTTTCTCTACTATTTACATCAGTTACTGAGGGAGGAGTGTTGGAGTCTCCAACTATAACTGTGGATTTGTCTAATTTACCTCTTTCAGATTTTATTTCATAAATTTCCATCACTTTCATAATTTGCATATACATTTAGGATCATTTTCTTTGTTGATTGAAACTTTTATTATTTTGTAGCAACCCTCTATATTCCTAGCAATTTTCTTTGCTCTGAAGGCTATTGTCTGAAATTAATATAGGCACTCTAACTTTCTTTTGATTAGTATACCTTTTAATCTACCTATATTATTATATTTGAAGTGGTCTCCTTGTAGACAGCATATAGCTGGGTCATTTTTAAATTCGTTCTGATAATCTCTGTCTTTTCATTGGTATATTTACATAATTTACGTTTCATGTCATTAATGATATATTTGAATTTAGCTCTACCACTATATTATTTGCTTCCAGTTTGCTTTTTTTGTTGTGGTAAAATATATATAGCATAAATTTGGGATTTTAACTATTTTAAATGTACAATTCAGCAGCACTTGCTACATTTACACTGTTGTACAGCTGTCCTATTTGTTTCTAAAACATTTTTATCAACAAAAATGATAAACTCTGTAACAACCATTAAGGAATAACTCCCACTCCTTCCTCCTTCCATCCCCTGATAACATCTAATCTACTTTCTGTCTCTATGAATTTGCCTATTTTACATATTTCATGTAAGTAAGTGGAATCATATAACATTTGTCCTTTTTTGACTGGCTTATTTCACCTAGTATAAAGTTTTCAAGGTTCAACCATGTAGTAGCATGTATCAGAACTTCATTCCTTTTTATGCCAGAGTGATATTCCCTTGTTTGTTTATACCAAATTTTGTTTATCCATTCTTCTGTTGATGGATATTTGCCTTGTTTCTACCTTTTAGATCTTGTGAAAAATGCTGCAATGAGCATTGGCATACAAGTATCTCTTTGAGACTGTTTTCATTTATTTTTGGTATATATGTAGGTGTGAAATTGCTGGGTGATACAGGAATCTATGTTAAGTTTTTTGAGGAACTGTCAAACTGTTTCTGCAGTGTTTGCATCATTTTACACTCCCTCCAGCAATGTACAAGGGTTCCAATTTCTCCACATTCTTGCTAACACTTATTATTTTCAAATTTTTTGTTATAGTCATCCTTATAAGTATGAAGTGGTATGTACTATGATTTTGATTTGCATTTCCATAATTACTAAAATTTTTGAGCATCTTTTCATGTGCTTGTTTTCCAGTGCATATCTTCTTTGTAGAAATACCTATTTCAATTCTTTGCTTGTTTTTTTTAAATTGTGGTGTTTTTTTGTTGTTGAGTTTTAGTTCTTTATATAATCTGGATATTAAACTCTTATTAGATATATGATTTTCAAATATTTTCTCCCATTCTTTAGATTGTCTTTTCACTTTCTTGATAGTGTCCTTGAATGTAAAACATTTTTTGATGTTGATGAAGGCAAGTTTATTTTTTCTTTTGTTGCTGATGCTCTTTGTATTATATCTAAGAATCGATTGCCAAATCCAAACTCATGGATGTTACCCTTAAGTTTTCTTCTAAGAGTTTCATGGCTTTAGCATTCATATTTATATTTTGATCCATTTTGAGTTAATTTTGGTATATGGTATGAAATAGTTGTTTAACTTCATTCTTTTGCATGTGGAAATCCAGTTGTTGCAACACCATTTATTGAAAAGATTGTTTTTTCCCCCATCAAATGGACTTGGCACTCTGGTGAAAAATCAGTTAGTAAGATCGTTCTCTTTGTTCTTCATATCCATACCATTTCATGCCTTCTTTTGGGTTATTTGAACATATTTTAATATTCCATTTTAAATGATCTATTGTTTTTGGCTATATCTCTGTGTGTATATATATATTTTTAATAGACAGACTCAGGATTACCATACACATAATTAACTTTTCAAATAATTAACTTTTTACTTAGAATCATCATTTTATCATTTCATGTGGAATGTAGAATCTTTGCCACCATGTAGCTACCTTTGCTATTGCCCCTTTATGTTATAATTTTCTTATATATTACACCTACATACATTAAAAAAATCCATTAGACAATGTTAACATTTGTACTGTCAAATACCAAATAGTTTTTAAAAACTCATGATGTAGCTTTTCTTGCAAAATTAAGTTGGTTATCTCAAAATGAATCTGTATTTTTGTGTATCCATGAAATGGAAATGAATGTATCATTATAATGCAATTACTCTTGTACTTTGTTATTACATCTGTAATGATAAATTCAACCCAATAAAGGAAATTTCATAAACTGTATCATTGTATTATATGCAAAGAAAATAAACTCCGTAATTGAAATGCAGCATTCTCATTAATATTCATACATTTAAAACTGAATTCTTTTTTTGTTGTTGTTAGTTGCTTATTATAATTGATTTATTGTACAGAAACTAGAAGTTTTCCTTTTGACCACTAGGTAGAGCTGTGATATTAATGTAGTAAACAAGAGCCACTAAATCTATTGAAAACTTGATAGTTGTCTTATATACGTGCATTGCTTTGCCTCTAGATGTTTTATTTCCAGACCTGTTTAACTAGGCTCTGAAAAGACATTTAATTTTTTCCTTTGTCATATAAAGCATGAGTTAGAAATTCCCTTACCTCAAAGCATGTCACTCAATGTTTTGTCCATAGCTCACTGTGGAAATGAGATGAGAATCAATTGGTTCTCCTCTAAGAAGCTCTAAAGTCAAAGAAGTAACTTTGGACCAATTTAAGGAATAATTAATAATTCCTAATTATTTGTGTCAGTGACCAGATTTATTAGACTGGTTGAGATAAAACTGTTTTCATTAAATCATAATCTAATCTTTGAGAAAATTCAATTGAAACATTACTAGTGTTGACCATAAGCATATTTAGCAGCTTCCTGAGATAGGAGCAAATGGTCTTCGCCAAAGGCATCAACTTCTTTATGTGTTTATTGATCCCCTGTGTAGGAACTAAGGGAAAAGACCTAAATATTCCCTCTCATAGAAGAATTGACAAGCACTCTTGGGCTAAGGACCTCTAGGTCTGAAAATAGTTCAGAACTAGGGCTGGAGAATCCAAGTAAACCCTCACACATGGCATAATCATTCTCCCTGCCTGGAGGGGAATTTCCATGGTTTCTACTGCTCAAACTATAAAGACCAAAATTAGGAAAAATTATTTTCTATATTTTTTAAAGTATAAGGCAAAGTGCACATGTATAGTTATCCCTTCAAAATTATATTCCAAAATTGGCAAGAAGTTTGATTGAATAATTAAAGTACCTGAAAATGTAGGCAAGACACCAAATTTTATGGAAGGTTGATCACAAATATATTTCAACATGAAGAAAAATGTACATATCAAATCAATTGGGTGGTGGGGCTATGGAGTTGTTTATTTTTACTCTCTATTTTTCTAACATTTAAAATATGTGCTTAATTTTAAACTGGGACAAATACACTTTTAAAAAACAAAGGAAAATGGAACAAGAGAAAATTTATATATGTAAAAATTATCCACATTATTAGAGCATCAATCTTCCTTACATTAAGGACAAATAGTACCATTCAACATTCAAAAACAAAAGCAAGATACATTTTTGCCCAGAGATACTGCAATTTTCAAATAGGACGAAAAGAGTTAGTGAGTATTTGCTAGTGGGCTCCCTCATTGATTTTCATCTGGAGACCAACGGATAAGTTCTTGTCCACTCTACTAGTACTTATATAGTTGGACATAGACTGAACACTGTCATGGAGCATGGAAAAAACATTCATCTAATCCTATGGATTAGAAGGTACACACCAAAGCACACAAACAGAGAAGCTAAATGGCATGCTGATTCAAATAACTAAGGGCAACATTATTTCTGAGTTAAGATAGCAGTATAAGCATGAGCATAATTACACAACTCCCTACTCCTAAAATGATCATTGATCAACTACGTAAATATACAAATGGGAAAAACAAAATTCATCAACAGTGAAAACCGAGTAGGTGTTCCACACCAGAAGGTCCTATTAGAGAGCCATGGAATCCATGGAAGGAACCCAGAGAAGTAACCTATTTTGACAGAAAGTGATATTTCCAGGAAGTAAGTTGTAGGAGTCCCTTTCAGAACTGACACCAATATCCTGTAACTTATAGTTATGGCTGACATTATATGTGACTGAATAAAAAGGCAGACCAACGAGCTGTTAGGAGATGCAACAACTGGGTTTCTTCTCACCTCTGGATATGGGTATCTTTGCGATTCCATACTGATGTAAGGCAACATCTAGGTGTTCTTCTAAATCAAAGGAATAGACCAAGTCTTGGAGAACAAGACTCAGTTGTGGAAAAATTGGAGAGGGTCTTGCCCTACATAACCTTACCCTATTGGTGGCTCAGAGCAGAAGCTTTGAGGTAGTATACCAATTGTTGACCTGGTATCACTGATTTTGTTTAGTTTTCTTTGATGAGGTCACAGGCGCAGGTTGGGAGAGAGAAGGCGTTATACTCAGAGCAAGGACCATGGGCTTTTGGTTCACTTCTCTTTATGTAACTGACTTGTACCCTCGTGACCTGCTCAGACACAATCACATAAATTCCACTTCCATTTGATAATGGAGTGCTGCTGTGTCCGCCCAGATTTATAGCTTGGTGGGTCCGAGAGCGTACAGATATGTGTAGCTCAGGCTGCCTGGTAAATTGGTGTCCCATCGTCAAGAATTCAGTCTCTACTTAGGCCCAGTAGCAAACCAAGAGCTGTTTCTCAAAAGGAGTTACCTGTGGATGATGGTAGGGCCTTGTTCTAAGATTCTAAAGGCCTGCACTGTGATTGACCTTTAGGGGCCTGTCAAAGGCTCCAAACAACATCCCTCTCTGCACTGATACTTCAAGGGCCATTGCATCTTCTGGATCATGTGGCCCAAGTGGCAGAGCAGCCCGGACCTGGTGCAGAACCTTCTCTTGCTCTGGGCCCTACTCAAAATGAGCAGCTCTTCTGGTCATACTGTAATAGGCTGGAGTGGCACACCCACGAGAGGAAGGTTTTGCCTCCAAGCCCAAGGAGGCTTACTAGGCATTGTGCCTCCTCTTTGGTTGCATGAAGGGCCAGATGCAACAACTTATCTTTCACCTTAGAAGGGATTTCTCACATGGTCCGCACCACTGGCTCCCTAGAAATTTCACTGAAGTAGAAGGCCCCTGAATTTCAGTCAGATTTATCCTCCACTCTCTGACATGCAACTATCTTAACAGTTAGTGTCGTTGCGATTTCTTGCCCACAAGTTCCATTCGGCATAATGTCATCAATGTGATGGTCCAGTATGATACTGTCTAGAGAAGAAAGGTGATCAAGATCTCTAGGAACCAGGGAGTGATGTCACCAAGATGGTGGAGTAGGAGACCCCAGCCTCCATCCACCCACAAAGATCAACATTAGACAGCTATCCCGTGAAAGAAAATACACGTGGGAGAGATCAGGAGTGAATTTAAGGGGCTTCAGCAACAAAGTGGAACAAAAAATCCTGAGAAGAACTGCACAATAAGGGTAAGAACAGCTTCACTTTGCCTGCATCTTCCTGTTCCCCAGGTCAGCAGTGCCCAGCACCAAGAATGAACCCTCAGGCTCAACAGTTCCCCTGCTGGGAAAAGGACAGCGGGTGAGTGACCCACTTCCCCAGCCTTTCATGGCACTGGTCAAAGGACTCACTTCAGTGTCCCCTCACCCAAAGACCAGCAAAGCTGAGACATTTAGGAACAAGGAAGAAGGGCGGGGGTAACCAGTATCAGCCAGGCAGCGGGAGGGTGGTTCCCAATGCCCTGCTCTGCAGACGACCCCGGCAGCCTGTGCTGCTATGCACCTCGACAGCCCTTGTGGACGTTGCAGACCCACTCAGCCTTAATCACTGAGGACCTCACCACAGACCCCAGCTGACCGTTCTGCGGAAGACCCCAGCAGCCTTCGCCACTGTAGAAACCAATGGCCAGCACAGCAGCCGTGGAACCCCTGCCGATTAGCCGCTGAGGTTTTCACCGCACCAACCGGCTTGGCATTTGCAGAACCAGCTGCCGGAATCCCTCCTGCTCCCTTCCCTCCCCTTCCACTGGAGCCCGGGATCCACGCCGGCAGCCAGGTGCAGCCTCCGCAGCGATGAGTGTGCAAAAGGTCAGCCTAGCCCCCGGGCTGAGAGCCAAGGTCACAGAGCTGCTTGTGGACCTGGATCCTGCCCTGGGTCCCATCCCTGGCCCACACCGTTGGGCTCACCTGAAGCCAGCAGCTGCGGCTGTGCACCTGCGCTCTGCTGGCCGCCTGCATCACTGCAGAGGGACCCAGCCCTGCCACTAGCCCCGGCCCTCACCACTCGGTGTGTATACACACTGTGCGTGTGTGTGTGTGTGTGTGCAGCCTGCCCTCCCGCTACACAGGAGCCTGCAGCTGCCTCCACCCCCACCCCTGCAGCTGAGGGTGTGCTCCTCGCCAGCTCTGGCCACCACTTAGCTTGGGACCTGCAGGTACTGCGGTGGACCCCAGACTCCCCGGCAGCAGCTGAGAACCCCCCACAGAGCTTGCCAAGGATCACGCAGTAGGTGATGTCGTGGGCCCCAGCGGCCTGAGCTGATGAGACATCAGGACCAAGCGGACATGGAGCCACCGCACGCCGGTGTACTTGGTACCCTGCACTACTGGCCTTGGGGTCACGGCTCGCTCCAGACAGCCTCCACCCGCGGGCGAAGGTCTTTCCTTACCGAAGTCAAATATCATTTGAATATAATTTTAAGGTCTAATTTGAAGGGAAGATTAATCATGGGGACACATTTTAAACCCTAGGGCAACAACTCAATAGCGTATGGCTTGGCAAACTTTCTTTAAAAGGCCAGATACTAAATATTTTAGACTTCCGGGCCATATAATTCTATTCAACTACATACTCTGCTTTTGTAGTGTTATATATGTAAAGGAATGGGCTTAACTGTGTTCCAATAAAACCTCATTTATGTAGAAATAGACAGCTGGTCCATGGGCCACAGCTTGTTGACCTCTGCTTAATGGTGGAGATTAAATGAAATAAAAATAGTCCAAAAGAAAGCATAAAGAGAGTAAAAATAATACATAGAGTAGGTGTAATAAAAAGACAGCTACTAGCAAGATGGTAGATTTTAATCCAACCATAATGATAATGTCATTAAGTATAAAGTTCCTAAAACACAAAGTAAAATATAGGCTGGATTTCAAAAGGCAAGACATAGATATAGGTTCTATACAAGAAATCCTTTTCAAATAAAGATAGATATATTAAAAGTAAAAGGATGGAAAATGTATAGCACTAAAAATCTAAAGAATGATGCAGTAGCTATATTAATCAGACAAAGTAGACTTCAGAATGAGGAATATTACCAGAGATAAAAAGAGATATTAACCTATTTATTAAAGGATTAGTCCTCCAAGACGTCATTCTAAGTGTGTGTGCTTCAAATAATAGATCCGATAGAAGAAATAGGCAAATCCACAACTTTATTTGGAGACTTCAACATTCCTTTTCTAGTTATAGATGCAACAGTTAGAAGGAAAGTCAGTAAGGATGTAGATGGCCTGAATGACACTCAACCACTTTTCTCTAATTGACATTTATAGAACACTTCAGCCAACAACATCAGAATATACATTTACTCAAGTGTACATAGAACATTTGTCAGTATAGATAATATTCTGAGCTATAAGAAAAGCTCAATGAATTTAAAAGAATTCAAATCATGCAAAATATTATTACTGACAACAAAAGAATGAAAATAGAATTCCAAAATGGACAAAAATCAAGAAAATACTCAGATACTTGGAAAAATAAATGACACACCTCAAAATAACCGGAGGCAGGGCTTCCTTGGTGGCGCAGTGGTTGAGACTCCGCCTGCAGATGCAGGGGACTCGGGTTCGTGCCCCGGTCCGGGAAGATCCCACATGCCACGGAGCGGCTGGGCCCGTGAGCCATGGTCGCTGGGCCTGCGCGTCCGGAGTCTGTGCTCCGCAACGGGGGAGGCCACAGCGGTGAGAGGCCCGCATATCGCAAAAAAAAAAAAAAAAAAAAAAAAAATAACCGGAGGCAAAGAAGAAATCAAAAGGAAAATTAGAAAGCATTTTGGGAATGAATGAAAAGGAAAACACAACATATCAACATTTGTGAGCGATTCATCCAAGGCAGTAATTAATTAAAATTTTTAAAGCATTAACTAACACACCATTGTAAAGCAATTATACCCCAATAAAGATGTTTAAAAAAAAAATTTTAAAGCATTAAAGTCCTACATAAAAATATCTGAAAACTTGATCAAAAGTTCCACCTTAAGAAACTACAAAAGTAAGAACAAATTAAACCCAGATAAGCAGAAGGAAGTAAATAATAAAAATAAGAGCATAAATCAACAAAATTGCAAAATTCGTAACTCAAAATATTAACTGCATATAGCAAAATAATTTGTATGGCACATATTAATTTGTACTTATATGTATGCCAGATGCCTGCAATGATTTCTGTTAGACTCTTAGTTCTCCAAAACCAGCCCCTGTCACCTGAGCAGAGGTGACTATAACTGAAGTCAATCTCACTAAATGGTGCTCACAAAAGGTATGCAAATTCATTTAATCATCCTGCTTCACTCAAAATCCTCACACACAGGTGCAATCTAACTCCTGCTTCAGTATTCAGAAGAAAAAAATGGACAAACTCCATCACTAGCAACTGACCTCTGCAGAACTCAACTTCTCCATTCATAAAACAGTTATTTGCCAGAGTGCAATTATTGACTTGTCAAGTCAATACTATAAATTGTTAAAAAGTAAATTAATTATTTAAATAAAATATATGTTCAGGGACAATGTTGGAACACTGTTTGGCTTCTGAGATTTAGAAGAAAGGTTGAAGTATAATTAACAAAAGACTATTTCTTAATATTTCTCCCCAGGATTACTTTCTCATGGATTTGCATGAAAGGACATTTATGGCAAAAAAAAAATTATTAAAGCAAATCCAAATATTATGGAAATTGCCAAATTTTCTGAAGTATTGAATTCCATAAGTGCAACCGTGAAATCAGAACAAATTGTTCTAGAATTCCAGGTGTATGTTTTGTTTTCAGGGAGAGAACGAATGCCCTTAAAACGCTAATAAATTCAAAACTGCTGTTACATCTCTTTTAATTAATGTTTTAATTTACACAACTATCAGTGAAGGAGAAAATAGAAATCATGCTAATGAAATCAAATGAGTATATTTCAACAATAAAAGAGAAAACATTAATATTTGTGACTTTAATCCATTGCAAACTACAATTAGTTGATTCTCCTCTAAACTATGCTGAATATTGCATACAAATTAAACCATTTACAGATTATGCCTATAGCAAGTAAGCATGCTTAGGTTAACATGTTTGACAAACTATCTCAAATGTAATCGTTTGCAAGATTGTTTCATGTGATTTTTAAGAGTTTGCAAATCACAATATATAACATTTGCTAGCATAAAAATAAAGTTTTTATTAATTACCAAAAAAATAAAACTAAGTGAAAGCAAACTTGCAAAGCTTTGTCTTGAAAACACCAGAGGAAGATTATTATTATTATTGAAATATATTCATTTGCTTTGGCTCCTCCTGACTGCTTATAGCAAAAATTGAGAAAAGAGAAATGACTTAAAGATGGAATTGTTAAACAAAAAGGAAGCAGAATTTCACCTCACACAAGTCAGAATGGCTATCATCAAAAAACCTACAAGTCGGGCTTCCCTGGTGGCACAGTGGTTGAGAGTCCGCCTGCCGATGCAGGGGACACGGGTTCGTGCCCCGGTTTGGGAGGATCCCACATGCCGCGGAGCGGCTGGGCCCGTGAGCCATGGCCGCTGAGCCTGCACGTCCGGAGCCTGTGCTCTGCAACGGGAGAGGCCACAACAGTGAGAGGCCCGCGTACTGCAAAAAAAAAAAACAAACCTGCAAGTAATAAATATTGGAGAGGGTGTGGAGAAAAGGGAACCCTCCTACACTGTTGGTGAGAATGGAAATTGGTGTGGCCACTGTGGAGAACAGTATGGAGGTTCCTTTAAAAAACTGAAAATGTGAGTCAGCAATCCCACTCCTGGGTATATATCTAGAAAAAATGAAAACTCTAATTCAAAAAGATACATGCACCCCAGTGTTCATAGCAGCACTATTTACAATAGCCAAGGTATGGAAGCAAAGCAAGTGCCCATCAACAGACGACTGGCTTAAGAAGATGTAGTGTACACACACACACACACACACACACACACACACACACACAATGGAATATTACTCGGCCATAAAATGATGAAAGGGGCTTCCCTGGTGGCGCAGTGGTTGAGAATCTGCCTGCTAATGCAGGGGACACGGGTTCGAGCCCTGGTCTGGGAAGATCCCACATGCCGCGGAGCAACTAGGCCCGTGAGCCACAACTGCTGAGCCTGTGCGTCTGGAGCCTGTGCTCTGCAACAAGAGAGGCCGCGATGGTGAGAGGCCCACGCACCGCGATGAAGAGTGGCCCCCACTTGCCACAACTAGAGAAAGCCCTCACACAGAAACGAAGACCCAACACAGCAAAAATAAATAAATTAATTAATAAACTCCTACCCCCAACATCTTAAAAAAAAAAGATGAAAGACTGCCATTTGCAGCAACACGGATAGACCTAGAGAATATTATACTTAGTGATGTATGTCGGACAGAGAAAGACAAATACTGTATGATATCACTTATATATGGAATCTAAAAATAATACAAATGAATCTATATATAAAACAAAATAGACTCACAGACATAGAAAACACACTTATGGTTACCAAAAGGGAGAGAGAGTGGGAGCAGAGAAGTTAGGGGTATGGGATTAACAGGTAAAAACTGCCATACATAAAATAGATAAGCAACAAGGATTTACTGTATAACACAGGGAATTATATTCAGTATCTTGTAATAACCTATAATGGTAATTATAATCAGAAAAAAAATAACTGAATCTCTTTGCTATACACCTGAAACTAACACAATATTGTAAATCAACTATACGTCAATTTTTTTAAAAAAAGAAGCAGAATGTAAATATTTGGAAAATTCTCAGCCTATCCATATTGCAAAAAATGAGAACACTAAGGGTGTGGCCAAGTGACCATTTGATAGGAAAATCAGTCTGAGTATAATTTGCATACTTTATCAGCAACCCCAGGAGGAAATCTGCCATTTTTGAACTGAAAGGAAAGGAGATGAGAAGGAATGAAGGAAGACTGTTGAACTTCTTGGCTTTTACAGGATAGGACCATAGAGGTATATGGCTGAGCATGTGTGCTATTCTTCAAAAAAAGAGAATGACCCTGAAAATGATTCAGAGATCATTAGGGCTGCCTCCTCAGTTTCAAAAGGGGGGAAGGGGCTTTGCTTATACAAAAAAGGCAAAACAACTGTTCCAGTGTGCCCAGAAGACAGGATTGCCCCCCCAGTGGGCCTGAAGGGCAAAGCATGGAGCCAAAGGAAATTATTCTAGAGCCTTAAGTTCTCATGGAGTTTGTCTTGCTAGATTTTGGACTTGCTTAGGACCCATCACTCCTTCCTTCTTTCCTATTTCTCCCTTTTGAAATGGGACTGTCTATCTTATGCCTGCCCCAGCATTGTATTTTGGAAACATAATTTGTTTTGTTTCTTATATTCACAGCTGGAGAGGAATTTTGTCTCAGGATGACTCTTACCTTGAGTCTCACCCATATCTGATTTAAATGACATTTAGATGGGCCTTTGAACTTCAGACTTTAGAGTTGATACTGGAACAAGTTAAGACTTTTGGGGGTTGGGGGGTGGAATCAATGTATTTTGCATGCTAGAAGCACATGAATTTGGGGAGGACAGGGGCAGAATGTTACAAACTGAATGTCTGAGTGTCCTCCAATTCATATGTTGAAACACTACACTCCAGTGTAATAGCATTAGGAGGTGAGGCCTTTGGGAGGTAATTAGTATTAGATGAGGGCAGAGCCCTCATGAATGGGATTAGTGCCCTTTCAAAGAGTTACTGGAGTTTGCTTCCCCTCTCTGCTCTCCACCATGTGAAGATTCAGTAAGTCAGCAGTCTGCAACCTGGAACAGGGCCTTCACTCAAACCTAGCCATGCTGGCACTCTGATCTCAGACTTCCGGCCTCCAGAACTATAAGAAATAAATTTTCTGTTGTTTAGAAGCCACCTAGTCCATGGCATTTTTCTTATAGCAGCCCAAACGGACCTGTATTTACAACAAGAAAAAAGTTGGACAATCTGAAAATCAATGATTTTTCCCTTAGATCCATCAGAAAACTGAGTTGAGAGTCATCCAGAAGTCTGGAAAGACAGGCGAATCCAGAGTCACAGCCAATATCTGCTTACCTAGAATAGAAGCCACTGTGACCATAAACTGGTAAGAACACTAAAATGGTAATTTTGATGAATTTCTGTTGGCTTGCCACTAACAAACGATCAATCAATGGCAACTAAATTTATGTCTATTTTTTTATGCTGTATACATTCATATTATAGATACATAGGGGTTATATTAAACCAGTCCCAATTATTTGCTTCAAATACTTCAGTATTGAAGAAACTGCAGTGATCATCCCTGCACATAATTTTTGGGCACATGAATAGTTATCTTCTTTAAAAACATCTGTAAGTGAAATATTTAATTCAAAGAGTATTCTTTTTTTGACATATAATTCATACACCATGAAATTCATCCTTTTACAATGTATAATTCAGTGGGTTTTAGTACGGTCACATGGTTGTGATACCATCCCACTATTTAATTCTGGAACACTTTCCTCTCTACAAAAAAGAAACCCCACTCCCACTAGCAGTCATTATTTGTGATAGTCAAATATTCATATTTTCATCTTTTCATTTTGGGGCCCCCAAATAGAAGCAATCCAAATATCCATTAACAGGTTTTCATATATCCCTACAGTGGAATTCTCAGCAGACAAAAGAGTAAACTATTGATACACACAACAATATGGATGAATTACATAAGGAATTATATCAAGTGAAAGAAGCCAGACAAAAATATTAAATACTATCTGATTTATTGACATAAAGTTTCATAAAATAAAAACTATTACATGGTGACAGAAAGCAGATCAAGGGATGCTTAAAGATGGAGTTAGAGAGAGGCAGAAGAGGGTTACCAGGAGGCATGAGGAAACTTCTCAGTTTTTTTTTTCCTGAGCAAAACAAAATCAAATTTAATGGTCTTCAGTGCAAAAGTAAAAACAAAAAAGCAAATGAAAATTAACAGAACAACCCTAAATGTCAAGGCAGTTATGAGGAGAACTTTGAGCGTTAATCTTTAAAACTGCAAATCAAAGATTTTTATTACTAGATAATTGGAAAAAAGTAGTTTTCTGCTGAGTGTTCATATGAAAGCAAAATTTCAAACAAAATCTGATGAACACAGAAAAAATTGGGGCGCTCACAAGATGGGATATGAGAAAAACAATGCTCAAATACTTATGTGTTACTAAAAAAAAATAGAACAATCTTACACATTCAGGCAGTGTTAAATGCTCTTGAAAACTGGAGAACTGATAGTGAACCACAGTATCAGGTGTGTGTAGCACCACACAAGCAAGGTGTGGACAGAAATTTGGGACGTGAGAGTAACAACACTTCTCCAGGTGTGCCTGGAGCTTAGATACGACTTGGAATACACTGGACTTTCCCTGAAACTCTGGTCCGTTCCCAGTGGCACCTGCACTTGTGAAACACCCAGATATGTTCACTATCTGGATTTTTTTTTTTTTTTTTTGCGGTACGCGGGCCTCTCACTGTTGTGGCCTCTCCTGTTGCGGCCTCTCCTGTTGCGGAGCACAGGCTCCGGACACGCAGGCTCAGAGGCCATGGCTCACGGGCCCAGCCACTCCGCGGCATGTGGGATCTTCCCGGACCGGGACACGAACCTGTGTCCCCTGCATCGGCAGGCGGACTCTCAACCACTGCGCCACCAGGGAAGCCCGGCTATCTGGATTTTGGTGAAGGTTTCACAGGTGAATACATAGGTCAAAACTAATCAAATTGTATACTTTGTGCAGTTTACTGTATGCCAGTTGTATTTTAATAAAGCTGGCTTTAAAAATGCTTTCTATGAGAAATAAAAAGCCACTTTGGAAAAGATCTTTTGGAGGAGGAGATTATTTCATCACTGGCATTACTTAGAAATGCTGGAGTATGGTAATGATAAAAAAAGACTGGCTTTTACTTGGTTTTAGTCTTGCTTTAAAATTCTCTCCAATGCTGTCCTTTATTGCCTGCATGGAGGGGGGTGGACCACCCCACTCCTCACCCTTGGGAGGCCACCACTCCCCTCCAAAGTTTCTTAGCAAGAAAGCAGTCTTACCAATGCCAGGTTTGTGGCATCTGGTTTAGTTTCCTATGCAAAGGAAAGAATATGCATCAAATACATTAGAATAACTGCCTAGGAGAATGGGGCTAGGGAGTGGAAATAAAGGGCAACAGACAGTGAAGAAACAGGAGAGGGTCCTGAACAATTAACTCGAGGAACATGATTAACTCAATCCTCAATCCAGACATGAGTCAAAACAAAACCCCTTCAAAGTGTGGAACAACCAACCACAGGTGGGGAACAACCAGCACAAAGCACAGAACAACCAGCCACAAGGACTCAAGAAATGGAGAGGATGACCCCCTGTCAATCCAAATGCAGAGACAGTGTCAAGGTCGGATGCCCCTACCCATGATCCTCCTCTTCCTCATGGATCCCCCACCCCAGACGCCTATGCTGTCTGTGCAGAAGGCAGCCAAGCAGGTACACTTGATATTAAAACCCCTTCACCACCATCCCCCGAAAGTAAAGACTTGGGGGAAGAAGAGTATTTAATAACTGACATTATTTATAAATGTCATGGTGTGGAGGTGATGATAAAAACAGGACCAGCTTTTACTTGGTTTACTTCTTATATTAAAATTCTTTGCAGACTGTTCCCCGGCTCCAGGGGCAAACCACTCTGCCCTGTCCTGGGAGGCTACTGATCACCCCAGGTATCTTAGCAAGAAAGTGGCCCAATTAGTGTTGGGTTTGTGGTCTCCAAATACCTTTAGTCAATGAGGATGGTGTGCCGCTGGTAACTTTTAGTGAGATGAGTTTCTTAGTCCTTGCTTACAGCACAGGGTGGAAAGCAACAAATACCACTATGAGGTAGATGGCCTGGAGTCAATTTGACATTTGTGGGTGGGAATGCCATCCACACACATCACAGTCTTCTTTATCTGGGTTCTGGCAATCTGAACTCTGATGCCTTCCCAAACCTCCATCCCATTCCATATTTGCGCCTCCTCCCACACACATACACTCATTCATGCAAACTCCAAATCCTTTTCTTCCTGCCCATGGGATAAAATGTTCAGGAGGAATCTGTCTTCAGGTCTCAGTCCTCACCTCATCTTTATCCCCCATGTCTGGCTAACTGTGGGCCTGCAGGTCTGGCCCCTGACTCGGCAGGACTCTTCTCCCAGCCCTCAGACACACCTGCCCCTCCCTTCCCTCCCTCCCTCTCCACCAAAACAGAGAACTGGCACACGTACCCCCCCCCACACACACACACCTCTTTCTCAGATCTTGTTGATGTTATTTCACCCATCACCACCTGTGTACGCTGTTGGCGCCCACTTTGGTGTCTGCAAGGGTGGCCGTTTCTCCACGGGCTCCTCTGGGGACGCAGCAGACAGCTGCTGGTGTCCAGGCCTCTCTAGACACAGGGCGGTCTGGGACGGGCCGGGTTGTCCGCAGCGTCTTGGTTCTGCTCCGGCTGCAGCCGTGGTCTCTGATTTTGATTCCTTCTGCTCATCAGCTGGAGGTAACAGTCGGAGGTCGTTGCCCTTGTTTCTCTCGTGCACTTTCTCGAACAGGTGATAGATGGTTCAGGGGATCTTGGGAGTGCACACTCTTGCAGGGACATTTCTACCCACCTGGCTACCTTCTGCAAGGGGTTGGGGGGTGGGGTGCAACAGGTGAGCACGGAGCACAGCACGAGTTTGGGGGAAGAAGATGGAGACTGGATGGGGAGGGGGCTTCACATGGAGTGCAGGCTGAGGATGGGGTTTGTGCCTGGCACAGACAGCATAGGCGTCTGGGGTGGGGGATCCATGAGGAAGAGGAGGAGCATGGGTAGGGGCATCTGACCTTGGCACTGTCTCTGCACTTGGACAGGGGGTCATCCTCTCCATTTCTTGAGTCCTTGTGGCTGGTTGTTCCCCACCTGTGGTTGGTTGCTCTGTACTTTTAAGGGGTTCTGTTTTGACTCTTGTCTACAATTAGTAGTGAGCATACCACCCTGTCATGTGATAATTTTAGGAAAAAAATCAGCAGACTGCATCAAATAGGGCAGGTCAAAAAATGATTTTAATTGTTGGAGGTAACAGCCTTTCATTTTCTTATATAATTTTTTTCTAAATTTGTTTACCAAAAATGTCTTGAAGGGTCTGCTGCTACTCAATGCAAATTTATTGAAGTATTAGGAACACATTCAGTGCATATTTTGTATTAAAATGTTGCAATTGACTTTATAAAGTAACCCTCATTGATATCTTTAGTGATTCTCTTTTACATTTTCCACCAAAATGAATGACAAAAAGTTAAAGGTCCTCAGCATGCACTGAGTTCGTTTTTACTGAAATTTTCCATTTCCGACATGTTCAGTTTTCAAGAATATTCTTCCACCTTCCAGGTTGAGGAGCACACTCAAGGTGACTCTCCCACGTCACACTGCACATCAGAGACACATCCAAGCCCAGAACCAGGGGCACCTACTTCCTTCTTCAGTTCTTGTTTTCTGGGCCGCTGTACAAGTGGTGATAAAAAGTGACACTCATGTCATTATAATAATAACCCTCAACTACTTTTGCAATGATTTCCTTCACCGTCTTGTATGTTTTAACCATAGAAGGCAGGTTTAAACACTCCACAGGGCACCAGATACAGGATGGAATCTGCTTGAGCGTTTGCTTCACTCTGGCCACAAAGGGCAGGTGTTGGAGGTCAGCCATCCATTCTCGAGTCCAAGCACAAAAGACAGGAAAGAGCTGTGTGAGGACAATGGGAGGGGTACTTCCCACACACTTTGCCAGGATTCGCCATGTGGCTTTGGACAACACCAGAGCCTTCACCTCCACCTCAAGCTCCCCGCCACTTAACACGCCTACTGCTAGGAGCAGATTCCTGCACCAAGACCCGACCACGTACAGACTCTGTCCAATCATCTAGTACCAGTCAGAGTGCAGGAAACAGGACGCATAGAGAGATAAGGAGCTGGGCACAGGGAGACCGTCAGGGAGAGGGCAATAACGCAGAGCTCACAGCAGCCCAGCCGCTGTCACCTCAGACCTAAAGACACGGGAAGAGGGAGTGGTCACCCAAACCTGGAAAGGTCACTTATCATGAGGACAAGGCCATCTTGGGAAGAGCAGTGACCTCTCCAAGAGGCTGAGCCAGTCCTCGATGACTAGCAGGGAGGGAGCCGGGAGATGAAGCACCCCGCCCCCACTCTCCTCCCCCCAACTGTCCTTGGGGCTCCCCAGCCGCCAAACCCAATGGAGGTACCGGGGGCCCCTTGATATAATCCACAGGACACCGCCTCCCAAGATAGAGAGGGGGTCGAGAAGGGCAGAGAGTGGATCTGGATGTGCAGAGGGAAGATGCCTAGCAGAGATACAAGATGCACAGCAGTCGCAGGAGGTGGCTACCAATTACCGTTCCCACTGACAGTTCAGGGAATTGAGGCTCAGAGAAGCCAAATAACTTGTGCTACACTGTGAGGGAGGACCAAGACTCGGGTTCTCCAGGCCCCGCGTCTCGTGTTCTCTCTGGTCATCTGGATAAACCACATGTCCTCTCTAGGCTCCAGTTCCCCATTCATGGGACGAGGGAATTGGGATAACTGATGCTAACCTTAGAAAATGTGCTGTGGTTCTATAATTCTCACTTTTAATAATATTATGATTCCTCTAAATTTTCATCATTATGATTCTAGCCAACCGGTCTTTCAACCCGGAAGTATAAAATGACAAGCGAGGGGCCATCCCGGCTGGAGCTGCTCTCTTGCTCTTTCTGATTCACTCATCCCTGGACGGACACCAGACCCAGTCGGCCCCTAAGAACAAGGTCTCTGGTTGAATCTGGGGGATTATCCTGGAAAGAGGGCGCTTTAGACAGAGGTAAGCCATAGAACAAAGACTGTTAAGCCACTCAACAACCCTTGAAGAAGCATGTGTTCTTTGTCGAGCACAGAGATACAGAGACCAATAAGACATGGTCCTCGTCACACGCTTTCTGAAGAAAATGTATCTGCTCCATGCCTTCCCGAATGGGTACCTCCTCATATGGCATCCTGAAGAGACGTCTCAAAGTCATTTCCATGCTAATAGAAAATAAACCTGAACTCTTTTTTTTTTTGCGGTACGCGGGCCTCTCACTGCTGTGGCCTCTCCCGCCGCGGAGCACAGGATCCGGACGCGCAGGCTCAGCGGCCATGGCTCTCGGACCCAGCCACTCCGCAGCATGTGGGATCTTCCCAGACCGGGGCACGAACCCGTGTCCCCTGCATCAGTAGGCGGACTCTCAACCACTGCGCCACCAGGGAAGCCCAACCTGAACTCTTAAAATCAAACATTCTGAATATTCAGACATTTTCTACAATGCTCAACACTTTAAGCTTTTTTTTTCCTCTGAAATGCCTAAGGCTATGCAGTGTGACCCTTTATTACTAAGCCTAATATGAAAAATGCTTTAATGCCACATGATGGATGGAACATCAGTTTGCAGTAAGAAATACCTTCAATTGTACATATCAAAGAGAGAGAAAAAAGCATTCTGATTTCTTTTTACCCCATGGCCTGACAACTTGAAAGAATATTCTTTTATTCCAAAGAGGCTATTTGGGGGCGCTTTTCTGGGAATCAATGCTAGGTATTTAGGTATTTTGAGAGTGAACAGAAGCTCGTGCTGTTAAAAGTTTTTGCCTATCATAATAACAAATCAATAAAATAAAAACAAAGAGACAATACACATAGGAACAAAACAAATGTGGATTCTTTAAAAAGACTAATAAAATAGGTAGATATTCAACAAGAATGAGCAAGAGAAACAAAAGAAGGCACAAAGAAACACTATTGGGCATGAAAAGGAGCCATAACTATAAATACAGTGAGGATGTTTTTTTTAAGTATGAGAATTCGATTCTCTACTTTAAAGCAGTAAAACTAAAAACAGATGAAATGGAAAATCTCCTAGAAAAATATGTACCGAAGTTGACACCAAAAAATAGAAAAAGAACAAAAGCTGCTGAATGTATCTTTATAAGTTCAGTCTAAGGCTATACTTTAGAAGTAGACGGTACAAAAAACGAAAGCAATAGGTCAATCTCAGTTAAAAACATCAATGCAAAAATCCTAAATAAGATATTAGCAAACATATCCAGCAGTGTGGTGTGTGTATAAATGTATATTTATTTTAAAATATATGTTTTTTGATATGATATACATCATGTATCATATATATCATGATCACATATATCATATTTATCACATGGTAAATATACGGTATGTGTGTGTGTTTGTGATGACCAGTAAGGTTAATCCCAGAAGCTCAAGAAAGATTCAACATTAGAAAGTCTTACTGTAATTCACCACACTGACAGATTAAGAAGGAAAGACTAATCATCGCAATAGATGCAGAAAAAACATTTACAAAATTTAGTACCCATTCACAATTTAAAAGTACAATAAAATACCTAGCCAACCAAGAATAGAAGGAAGTTTTCACTAAGCAGTTTCTGCTAAAAACCTACAATAAAATTTAGGAACATATTTCCTTTAAAGTCAGGAACTAGACAAATATGTTTTTTCTAACACCACTCCATTCATCATTGTGTGACATATCTGGCTGACACAATAAACAAAGGAAAAGGAGTTAGAGAAATAAGGATTTGAAATGGAGAAAAAAAAGAAGAATCATGTGCACATAAGATTGTCTACATAGAGAATCCATGAGAAACTACAAACAAAAGTCATAAGAGAGTTTGGCAAGAATGCTGGAGACAAGATTAATATACAAACATCCATGGCATCCTTACCAGCAACAACGAATTAGAAAATGTAATTTTTAAAAGATCCCATTAGCAATAACAATAAACTATGACAAACCTAGGAATGAATCTAAAGAAAGAGGTGCAAGAGTTAAATGAAAGCAAATTATGAAACTTCACTGAAAGTCCTAAGACCTAAATGAACAGAGATATATCTCATGCTCAGAGATGAGAGGATTCAACATCAACATCAGTTCCTCCTAAGTTAATACATAAATTGAATGTAATTCATATTAAAGTCCTAGAAAGGTTTGTTTTTGGTTTTGGTTTTTTTTGCAGTACGCGGGCCTCTCACTGCTGTGGCCTCTCCCGTTGCAGAGCACAGGCTCCAGACGCGCAGGCTCAGCAGCCTTGGCTCACGGGCCCAGCTGCTCCGCGGCATGTGGTATCTTCCCAGACTGGGGCACAAACCCATGTCCCCTGCATAGGCAGGCGGACTCTCAGCCACTGCGCCACCAGGGAAGCCCCTTAGAAAGGTTTTTCATGAGCATTTTTAGCTGGTTTTAAAATTCATATGGAAGAATTAAGGTCAAAAAACAGCCAAGGCGATATTGAAAAAGTGTAAGATGGACACTTGTCCTACCAGATATCAAGACATTTATTAAAGCCTTATAATTAAGACACAATAGGATTGGTGCAGGGTTAGACCAACATAATAGAGAGTGCCCCTCTGTGTATAGGAACTTGGGATGTGACAGAGGTAGCATTATAGAACTGCGGGAAATGACTGAACTATTTATCAAATGGTCCTGGGACAACTGGTTATTTACAGGGGAAAAAAATGGATCTCTAACTCATGCTATATCCAAAAATGAATTCCAAGAGAATTACACTTAACTTTAAAATATTTAGGAAAAAATAAAGACACTATTTTTATAATCCCAGACTAGGCAATGACACAATAGCACAAACCATGAAGCAAAAAAAGAAGAAAATATTGACCAATATGATTTTAAAACTTATGTGACAAGACACCAAAAAACAAAGGTTAAAGGCAAGAAATGGAGAGAGCTGGAAGCTGTAAGAGGCCAGCCTTGCTGACACCTTGATTTTGGCTCTTTAAGACTCATTTTGGACTTCTGACCTCCAGAACTGTAAGAAAATTAATTTGTTCTATTTTAAACCAAAACAAAACAAAACAAAACAGAAATGGAAAGAGTAGTTTTGGTTTTGTTTTTTAAGTGTCCAGGATATATAGTGAACGTTTGGTAACTGTAAGGAAAAACACAAATAACCCACTATAAAAAATGAGCAAAATCTATAAACTGGCAATGCATAGAAAAAGAAACCCAAATGACCAACAATCATGAGAAAGAAAAGCATAAATCACCAGAAATCCAGAGAAGTATAAATCAACACCACAATGAGATACCTTTCAATCTATCAGATTAGCAAAATGTAAAAACCTGATAATGCCAAGAGTTGGAGAAGATGCAGAGCAACGAGAACTCTCATACACGGTTCTGGAAATGTAAATTGAGAGCAGTTCAGCAACATCTACCAAAGTGGATGATGTTTGTCCCCTAAGACCCAGAAATCCACGTCTGCATCTATACCTTTGAGAAGCTCACATGTCCACATGGAAACAAGCCCAAAGAAGTACACAACAGGGGCTTCCCTGGTGGTGCAGTGGTTAAGAATCTGCCTGCCAATGCAGGAGACACGGGTTCGAGCCCTGGTCTGGGAAGATCCCACATGCCTCGGAGCAACTAAGCCCGTGCGCCACAACTACTGAGCCTGCGCTCTAGAGCCTTCGAGCCACAGCTACTGAAGCCCGCGAGCCTAGAGCCTGTGCTCCGCAACAAAGAGAAGCCACTGCAATGAGAAGCCCGTGCACCGCAACGAAGAGTGGCCCCTGCTCGCCACAATGAGAGGAAGTCCGCGCACAGCAACGAAGACCCAATGCAGCCAAAAATAAATAAATAAATAAATAAATTTATTAAAGAAAAAAAAAAGAAGTACACAACAGCTCTGTCTGTAAAATGAAAAGGTGGAAACAATCTAAACTCCCATCAATTAGAGAATGGATATATTATGATATATTCATTGAAAGGAATAATACAGCAGGTAAGGAAACTAGCTCTACATCAATTAATTAGGATAAATCCTAAAAACGTACCTTTGAGTGATAAAGCAAGCTGAAGAAAGATGGATTACTGAGTAAGAACGTTACCATAAATGTTTTAAACTCACAAAATAATAGTAGTTATTGTTCATGACACATAGCCGGGAGCCGTATGTAACAACACAACCTTGGAAGACTGGCTCCCTCTAGGAAAGCTGCAGGGGAATGGGATCAGGGTGGGGAAAAAAAGGGTTTTAACTGAAAACTTTTTCTGCAAAAAAAAAAAAAAAAACTTTAAAAAATGTGGCTAAATGTCAACATTTATTAAATCTGATTAGAGGACGAAACAAAAAAAAAGGTTTTTGCCTATCAATATTCAGAATATTTCCTATTTTAATTTTTTTAATTCATTAATTTATTTTATTTTTGTTTGTGTTGGGTCCTCGTTGCTGTGCGCGGGCTTTCTTTTAGTTGCGGCGAGCAGGGGCTACTCTTCTTTGCCGTGCGCGGGCTTCTCATTGCCGTGGCTTCTCTTTGTTGCGGAGCGCGGGCTCTAGAGCGCAGGCTCAGTAGTTGTGGCGCACGGGCTTAGTTGCTCCGCGGCATGTGGGATCTTCCCGGACCAGGGCTCGAACCCGTGTTCCCTGCACTGGCAGGCGGATTCTTAACCACTGCACCACCAGGGAAGCCCCTATGTTAATTTTGTCATGTTACCAGTGACAATGTAAATAAAAACCTAGAATAGTACAGAATTGAAATTTGCCCCACATTTTTCTTTACCCCACGTGTATCCTGATGAGAAGAACTTCCTGTTTTACTCATATTTTAGACTCAATCATCTTTCCAAGGCCTTCTGAACTCCAAGCAGAAAAGTACCACCTGAAGGGCAGTTCAAAGACAGAGGTACTTACGTCTGCAGTCCACACGTCTCCAAAGTGAACCCCAAGGTGTCTTGTCCCTCTAACCCATGTGAATACACCAAGAAGGGGTTTTATTACTATAAAGATTAAACTGTTTGACATTTTAAAAATCATTTTATCAATTTCTATAGCCTTAATTAAATTATAAGTTTCAGGAAATTATAGTACCAAGCAGAAATGTCATAAAGCCAATAATATCCTCGCTGGCATAAAAGATGATTGCCATGGCTCCACGAATAATCCACGTCACTACTGTGCAGCCCACATTCAGCTTGAAGTCAGCTCTTCTCACTTACCCTGGTTTACTTTCCTCTCCAGCTGATGGCTATTCTGAATGGGTGCACTTGGCAGATATCAACATATTTGCCAGGCGTACTTACCTCGGTTAGAGACTATTGAGTTCACTACCCCAGGAACATAAACATTTAAGATGCATTGAAAATTTTGTTTTAGAATTTCCTTTCCAATCATTAAACAATAAGCAACTTTTTCCTGCTATTTACTTACACGTAAGTATGATATTTTCTGTTGTATAGCACTTTACATTTAATAGAACATTTGCACTTTATAAAGCATATATTTCTAACACAGGAACATATAAGTATAGGTAGGATGGGTGGCGGTTCTTTCTCATTTACATTCATCAGAAGAGCGGGCTCCAATGGGCCACTGGATGAACATACACAGACCTCCATTTCTAACAGACCCGTTCTGTTCCTTCCACAGGGGACACAATCCACCTTTCACCTAAGGTTCACACACTCCCTCTGAAGCCCTTTTGGTTCAATCAGAATCAAGAGCTGTCGTTTGCGAAGCTGTCAGGATGTCACAGAGGAGAACATGGATTCCACATGCTCTGCCGGGGGTATTCCAGGACAAGGAGGAAAGTAAGGGCAGACAGATATCCAGTTTTCCAAAAACTGGACCTAGAATTAGCAAAGTTCTCACTCGGGATGAGCTTGGCTCTAGGATCAATGAAAATTACCCACTGGCAATGACAGGGAAAAATATGATTTTCACTAATAATGGTTTGTTTCAACAGAAGTCTGCAGTTAAATTTATTTTGTCCTTACGTGGCAAGATGCTTACATTTCACCAGGATCAATCTGATCATGAGAAAAATTGTGGGTGCACTGCTGACAGATAACAAGGATTACAAATGGTGACAGAATCCCATGAGGTCACCCCCAGAAACAGCCAAAGTCATGAAGACATCCGTGTCATATTACTGGACATCCAGACGCACTTGCAGCCAGAATGCATTCTGCCCCTAGGAGCCCAGCATTGGATGCCCGCACCAGAGAAGCTCATGGGGACGCCAGGGTCCACTCCTCAGCATGTTCCCCATTGAAATCCCTGATCATCTCCTGAGCTCCTTCCCTGGGCCAGGCACTGAGCTGTGAGGGACACTCCGATGAACTGACATGTAGTTTCCATGGGAAATAGCATGTGATATGGCATGAGCAAGAGAGACAGTTAAAGAGGGGTAGGGGACATTGTCGGGGCTCAAAGAAGGGCAGATCATATATTCACAATGGCCAAGATGTGGAAACAACCTGTGTGCATCAATGAATGAATGAATAAAGAAGATACACACACACACACACACACACACACACACACAAAATGGAATACTATTCAGACATGAGAAAAAAGAAAATCCTGCCATTTGCAACAAGATGGATGAGTCTTGAGAGCATTAAGCTAAGTGAAACAAGTCAGAGAAAGACAAATATGTATGATCTCACTTATATGTGGAATCTAAAAGAGCCATACTCGTAGAAACAGAGAGTAGGCTGGTGGTTACCAGGGGCTGCCAACTGTCACTTATCAATGAGTCTCTGCTACTTTTTCTTATACCCATTACATTTCATTAATTTATGTTGCCTGTCTGACCCCCACAGGCCTTGACTTTGCAACGCCTGTTCTCATCCAATCTCCTCCTTTTACAGATAAGAACATAGCAACCCGGAAGGAAATGAAAGGACTTACTTAAGTCACACAACTGCTTTGTGGTGGGTGGGGTTAAAACTCAGGTCCCTGACTCTCAGTCCAAATCCCATACAGCATCGTCCAGTTTCCCCCTCACTCTAGAAAAGGTTTTATAAATGTCACATACTGTTTATTTTGTTCAAAAATAATCAGGAACAAATTCAAGAACAGCAAACACATAGTATCTCCAGAGGGCCAGACACTGCTCTGAGTGCTGGTGGAGTAGAGATGGAGCAGACAGGACCCCTTCCTGCTCAAAGAAACTCTGTAAAAGTCTGTGGGAGGATGGAGGAAGGAGCTCCTCAACCTCCTGAGGAGCCAGGAGACAGCAGGGAGAGGCTGATAAGATGGAGGGAACTATGCCTTTGCCCAGTGGAAAGTCAGTGGGGGCACATAAAGGGGCAAAAGTTACTCTGGACAAAGAGAGTCAATCATCTTTTTCCTTAAAATTCTTCATAACATGTAACAATATAGGAAGTCAGTTTTCCCTGGCAGATCTATATGCTTGCAAAAACAGGTCCAAACAACTCAAGTCATATACTTGGAGTTGGGGATGGAGCGAAGAATTTGATCCCTCACGGCTCAATGCCAACCGAACATCTGTTCTTGAATCCTCTTTTAGTTCAAATCCCAGCCCCACATCAGATTAGAGAACTGTACATCCAATGAAAATCAGCTCCATCTGTTAGGCCACCCTCTGGCAGAATAAGGGCACCTCACGTCTCACCAGTCAGTAGAATCCACATTCAGACTGGCATTACTAGCAAAGTTAAAAATCACTCAGGAGAACAAATGGTCCAGAAATAGATAATCATACATAGACAACAGATTTTCAACAAAGGCAAATCAATGAAGAAAGAAGAGACTTTTCAACACATGTTGTTGGAGCAACTGGACATCCATACAGAAAACAAAATTAAACCTCAACCTAAACTTCATACTTTATAAAAATTAACTAAAATTTGTACATGGACTTAAAAGTAAATTTTAAAACTATAAAGCTTTTATAAGAAACCATAGGAGGAAATATTTGGAACTTAGGGCTTGGTGAAGAGTTCTTAGATATGACACCAAAAGCATGGCCCATAAAAGAAAAAGATGAATGAACAGAACTTAATCAAAATGTGTAAAAAAATCTTTACTCTGAGAAAGTCACTATTATGAGAATTAAATGACAAGCTACAAACTTGGAGAAAATATTTGCTAATCTTTTTTTTTTGGTGTGCATATATCTTTTATCTTTTAATTGGGGTATAGTTTCTTTACAAAGTTGTGTTAGTTTCTGCTGTACAACGAAGTGAATCAGCTATATGTATACATATATCCCGTCC
>NW_021703779.1:120120110-120135101 GCF_005190385.1 Monodon monoceros
ACCCCATCCCACCCACCTAGGTCACCACAGAGCACCAAGCTGAGCTCCCTGCACTGTATAGCATGTTCCCACTAGCTATCTGTTTGACACATGGTAGTGTATATATGTCAATCCCAATCTCCCAATTCATTCCATCCCTCTTCTCCCCCCCCACCGTGTCCACACATCCGTTCTCTACATCTGCGTCTCTATTCCTGCCCTGCAATATATTTGTTAATCTTATATCTGACAAAGAACTTGTATACAGAGTAAAGAACATTTAAAACTCAACTAAAAACCAATTTTTAAAAATTGGCAAAGCTGTGAACAGACCCTTCACCAAAGAGATATAGAAGGCAAATAAACACATTAAAAAGGTGTCATTAGGAAAATGCAACTTAATGCCACACTGAGCTACCACTATACCTGTTAGGGTGGGAAAATAACAATCTGGCAATACTAAGTCCTGACAAGGATGCAGAACAACTAAATCTCTCATAAACTACTGATTGGGATGCAAAAAGGTATGACATTTTTTGAGAATTATTTTGCAGTTTCTTATAAAGTTAAACATATATTCACCATATGACCCAGCAATCCTACTCCTAATGTATTTGCCCTAGTCATTTACCCAAGTCAATTATGTTCACATAAAAACCTGTAACTGAATGCTTAATAGCACCTTTATTTATAATCATCAAAAACTGTAAATAACAGGAATGTCTTTCTGTGGGAGAATGGATAACCAGAAGTGGTACATCTATATAATGGAATACTACTCAGTGATAAAAAGGAACAAACTACTAATATAAGCAACCTGGATGATCTTCCAGAGAACTATGCTGAGAGAAAAAAATGATAATCTCAAAAGATTATACACTCTAGGATGACTTTCTTAAAAAGGCAAAACTATAGAAAGAAGTACAGATCAGTGACTGTCAGGTTTCCTGGCTGGGGGAGAGTTTGACAATAAGGGGGCGACATGAGAAAATTTTAGGGAGTGATAGAACTGTTTTGCATCCTGACTGTGTTGGTACTTATGTGAATTTATGCATGTGTTAAAATTCATAGAATTGTACGCACCAAAAAAAGTTAATTTTATAGTATGTTAATTAAAAACAATCACAGAGACAAGACTGGAGTTGGGGAGAGTTAAGTATGTGAAAAAAAAATAGTGGTATTAGTCAGGATTCTCCAGAGAAAGAAACCAATAGAATGGAAGGATGGATGGATGGATGGACAGGTAGAGAGATAGATAGATGACAGATACATAGATATATAGATACACAATAGATATATTTATTATAAAGAATTGGCTCATGTGGTTATGGAGGATGAGAAGTCCCAAGACCAGCAGTCAGCAAGATGGAGACCCAGGAGCTCTGATGTGGAGATCCAGTGTGAGTCCAAAAGCCTGAGAACTAGGAGAACCAATGGTGTAAATTCCAGCCCTAAGTTGGCAGTCTCAACTGTACTTGAGATCCAAGTCTACTATGGATGCTTTTATTCCTTCTCTTCCTATTATGAGACTTGTTTGGTAATATTGCTAAACCTACATCAAACATGGAGGCTAGAAACCAGTGGCATGGACATATATACACTACCAAACGTAAAATAGATAGCTAGTGGGAAGGAGCCGCATAGCACAGGGGGATCAGCTCAGTGCTTTGTGGCCACCTAGAGGGGTGGGATAGGGAGGGTGGGAGGGAGGGAGACACAGGAGGGAGGAGATATGTGAACATATGTACATGTATAACTGATTCACTTTGTTATAAAACAGAAACTAACACACCATTGTAAAGCAATTATACTCCAATAAAGATGTTAAAAAAAAACCCAGATATGAATCGCTTTAACGTCTCAGACAGCAAAATCTGATGTAAATTCCCCAACCCTAGTGCTATGGATTGAATGTTTTTGTCCTCTCAAAATTCATATGTTGAAACCCTAATCCCAATGTGATGGTATTAGGAGGTGAGGCCTTTGGGAGGCAATTAGATCATGAGGGTGGAGCCCTCAGGATGGGATTAGTGTCCTTATAAGAAGAGAAACAAGAGGGACATGGCTCCCTCTCTCTCCCAAGATGGGAAGACGGCCTTCTGAAAACCAGGAAGAGGGCTCTCACCAGACACTAGACCTGCTGGCACCTTGATTTTGGACTTCCCACCTCCAGAACTGTAAGAAACAAATGTCTGCTGTTTCTGAGACACCCAGTCTGCGGCATCTTTGTTACAGCAGCTCGAACTCATGAGGACCCCTAGCAGCAATGTGAGTGCCTCGTGGAAGAAGGAATAGGTGACTTGGTCAGTGTTTGACAGGATGAGGTTCCAGGATCTATGGGGAAATCCAAGTGGAGACGCCAAGGAGGAAGCTGCGTCTCTAGAAGATAGGTGTGCACGGCGGATCCGGGTGTGAGGGTGTCGGCAGTGAGGGTGAGGATGAATGAGGGCCCCTGACCACGTCTGAAGAGCAGGAATGCCCAGTGCACAGGGCAGAGGTTCAGGAAACATAAACTTTTAAAGTGTGAGTAGCGAAAGAGGATTATCCGGCAGAGTCTGAAGAAGGATTGCACTCAGGATTGCAATCAGGAGAGAATGGTTTCACACGAAGAAAGCATATCAGGAAGAGGGTGGTCACAGTGTCAACGACTGCAAACATTCCTATAGGAAGAAAAAACGGGGAAGAAGAAAATATCTCGTTCATGGATTATTTGAAAAAGTCCAGACCACTAATTTTCTATTGTGCACCCACTTTATCCAGGGAAGATAATGTTCTTCTGATTCGAAATGACAGAGCAGACAGTTCAAGGAGGGAATGGTAGCCACAGGTTAATCGGGAGACGGCAGGAGATGATTTAACCATTTACAACACATACAGGCCCTCCGGTCAGCTTAACGACTGATGTTCCTGCTACTGAAGGACCACACAGGTATCATCTCAGTCACTGTCAGTAAATTTTGTCATCACTTGTAGAACAGGAGACAGATGACAGGAGATTGGGGATGGGCAAAGGTTGCTGAGAATTTCAAGACAAGGGAAACAAATGGGGACTTAGAGAATAACACTGTCAGTCTGGCCCTGCATCCTAACAAGGTGTTTGGAAGCAGGAGGGGTCAGAGGTGACTCCAGGGCTTAGGACCAGGTCACTGATTGATGGTGAACACATCAAAAAATAACATAGAAGCCTGGGCCACACTTTGGCAGGAAAGAGAATGTAACTTGGCTCTCTTGGGCCCGAGCTGATGCTGGGCTGTGCACATGTAAACACTGCAGACGAGGTGACACTCCAGAGAAGAGGACCGTCCC
This sequence comes from Monodon monoceros, assembly GCF_005190385.1. NCBI lineage: Eukaryota > Metazoa > Chordata > Mammalia > Artiodactyla > Monodontidae > Monodon > Monodon monoceros. The sequence continues at coordinate 120,123,396 of NW_021703779.1, forward strand.
AGCTGCAGATTCACACATGGGAGCCCCCGCATGGCTGATGTTTCCTGTAATGGTATGAAAATAACCGTTCTCAGAAAGTGGTAGGAAGAGGAAGGCCCTGGGCTAAGGACTGGGCCTCGAGTGCTTTGTGCTGTTGGCAGTGAGAGGAGAAGGATGCTCAGGAAGGTCGGGGGAGAAGCAGGAACAGGCAGCGTCAGGAGTCCCGTGGGTGCACCAGCCTCTCGCTCCTCCGGTCGTGACCTTTCACGACTTGTCCCCTCTACCTGGGATGCCCTTCCCCACACCCCAGCCCATCACCAGGGAAACTTCTCTTCCCCCTTAAAACCGCACCTCACGTGTCACCATCTCCAGAGGACCTTCCCTGACCCTCCTCCCTTCTGCCCCCTCAAACACACACACACACACACACACACACACAGTTCACGCCCACCCCATTCCTTTCCTGTGCATGTGTTTTTACAGGCGCGCACACCGCACGAGTATCAGTTGCCTGTGAGGGAAGGATCTGCTCCAGGCCTCTCTCCTTGGCTTGTGGATGGCCGTCTTCTCCCCTGTCTCTCACATCATCTCCCCTCTATCCATGCCTCTGTGTCCACATTTCCTGTTTTCATAAGACACCAGTCATATGGGATCTCATGGTGTTTACTTGGTTACCTCTGTAAAGACCCTGTTTCCAAATACAGTCACATTCTGTGGTCCTGGGAATTAGGATTCAACATGCGTATTTTGCAGGATACCATTCAACTCTTAACGATGTCCAAGCTGAACCCGTTTTCTAAGGGCTGGTCTTCTCCTTATTACCCATAAACAGAACAGAAAAATAGTGAATGATGATATCCTATGTAGAGGGTCCAGTCCTCAAATCCTTTCCATTTTATGTGAAAGAAAAACAGAAACGTTGGTATAGACCCACTTGAACACATGTACAAACACAAAACCAAAGGAGTTCTGGAACTTCAGCCTCATCTACAAATGCTTCCCTAGAACAGACCCATCCCTGCCTTGGCTGCTCAGCTGACTTAGGGTTACTCATTTACCAATAGCGTGAGTCAGAGGGATCTCAGAATAAGCAAGACGTCCACTGCTGCCAAACAGAACAGGTCACAGGAAGCCCACGGCCAGGTAGAGCCGCAGAAGGAGCCAGGCCGAACCTGGGAAAGTCTCCTCACCTCTCTCAGCCCCAATTTCCCATCAGTAAAGTGCAGATGAGGGTAATAGTGCAGCCCACTGGCTCATTCTAAAGATTAAGCAAGATATGAAGCTAAAATGTACATCACAGCGCCTGACAGATAGTAAGTGGTCCATAAATGTTAGCTGAAAAAGATGTAAAGCGTAGCCAGGTGTGAGCTAAGTACTCATTCTTCCTGGTTCACTGGATTTAGAAGCGATAACCAGGTGGCCTCTTACGTCACTTAGCATCCTCTGGAGGCCCAAATGCTAGCCCACTCCCATTGCTGGAGTTTAATGTGTTAAGATAGCCTCACTCTGATGATTCCTCATTTCATAGAAGGCTTGCTTTGAGATCCATAATACAAGAGAGGTTCTCCCAAACACACACAGGCAGTATAGACCGAGGCAATCGTTTCCATGACAACAAGGAACCTAGGAAAGTGACAGGTAAATTTCTGCCACGTCCGTACCTCATCCCGCTCTTCTCACAGGTGAGTTTTTTGCCTCATGGTTTTGAGACACTGAAAAATCCAACAGCCCACCTTAGAATATGCGCCACAGAAAAGATACTTAAAAGGCAAGTCCAGTCTGCCTAAGGTTTTGACTGGACATCAATCATTCCTTTAGATTAATGCAGATGTCAGACCAAGGGTAAGAGAATGTGTGTATAGGGTGGGGGGCATTCATAGCTTGTCATTATGTGTTGAAACAATTCTTTTTTTTTGCGGTACGCGGGCCTCTCACTGTTGTGGCCTCTCCCGTTGTGGAACACAGGCTCCGGACGCACAGGCTCAGCGGCCGTGGCTCACGGGCCCAGCCGCTCCGCGGCATGTGGGATCCTCCCTGACCGGGGCACGAACTCGTATCCCCTGCATCGGCAGGCGGACTCTCAACCACTGCACCACCAGGGAAGCCCATGTGTTGAAACAATTCTTAATTTCACTGAGGATAGGCAACAAGAAGCTCTTTTCTTCAGGTCAACAAAGTCTGGTCAGGTGAGCTCTGGGGCGCTTGCTTCATTAAAGCAGAGGTAGGAGATAAAAACACAATATGCAATTGCAACTGGTATAGCTACATTAACATGAAATAAAATAGAATTACAGCAATATCAATTAGTAGGGAGAAAGACTTTAACTTCAGAATGATAAAAGGCTTAATTAATCATGAATACATAACAAAGTGTCCATCATTTTGTTTGTGCTAAAAATATGGCCAACAATATATAAAAAGATAATTAGTAGAATTATAATAAAATTGAAAACTTTTCAAACATTGCATACTGGTCTCCTTAATGGATAGGTCGAGCAGACAAACATATTAGTAAAGATATTGAAAACTGGAATTAAACCATTAACAATTTAAACTTTATAACTGCTGTGTAATTCCTGAAGAATACATATTCTAAAAACCATACACTGAACACTTGTAAACATTGACTATATCCTTGGCTACAAAGCTCGTCTCAATAAAAATCAAACAATTTCAGTTATGGCATATTCTCTGTGATCACAATGTCAGAAATCAACATCACAAAGATAAAATGAAAATTCTTGCTTTTCAAAATTTTAAAATATGCTTTAAAAATCTTTAGGTGAAGAAAAAAGTCTTAATGGAAATTAGAACTATTTTGAAATAAAAGTTAATACAAATGCTATATCTAAATGTGTGGGATGAAGTTAAAGCCATGTTTAGCAGGAAATTTATTCCTTAAATACATATATCAGAGAAAAAAGTAAAGGATGAAGATTAATGCAGTAATAGTCTATTTTAGTAAGTTTAGAAACAAAATGGAAGAATTAACCCCCAGAAGATAAAAAGAAAATATTAAAGATGAGAGCCAAATTAACGAACCAGTACATGAATATACAATAAAAGGGGGTCAAGAAAACCAAAAATTTGTCCTTTGACATAAATAATAAAATTGATAGACTTCTGGTTTCAGCACTTATAGGAAAAGAGCTTGAAAGTCGCCATTTCATTTCTTACAAAAAGAAAAAAGCTGAACAATTGAAAATCAACTTTTCTTGGATCCTTCAGAGAATCAAAGTATCAGAGCAAACTGCGACCCCAAAGTCTACAATGACAGGCAAATACAGAGACTCATAACAGAGAACAGCTAACATATAGCAAAAGGCACTGGAGATAACACTTAAATGGTAACAGACAAAATGTTGGAGTTTGAGTGTGGCCTAGCCAGAAAATGAGAAACTCCTGGGGACCCAACCTCAGGGAGAATCCCATGCTTTCATGGGCTTTCACTCCAGGAACCACACCATGTTCTCCAAGTAAGGATCCAGGAAAAATTTTCCCTTTGTTTCTAGCAGGAGGGGAAAAATAACCTCTTTGAAATATTCCCAGAGAGTTCTCCACAACAAAGACCTACCCTCCAGCAGAAAAGACTTTAACTGAGCCTTATCCCACCTGGGGGATAGAGCATGTGCCTGACTGCCAGCACCCTCTGTGTGTCACCTAAAAGGGGGATATCTGAGAAGCGCTTCCGAAGCTCACAGTTCAGGGACATAGGACCACTAAAATTTTAACTGTAAGATTATAGAACATTTACCCTTTGACATACACCATCACCATACCAATATAATTCACAGATGGAAGCAGAGACCCAGAGGAAGTATTTTCATGGAAGCCAATAGACAACAGAGGAGACAAAAAGAAAAAAGAAAAAAAAAAAAGACATGACAAGAATTTGAAACCTCTGTCATCTACAGCTACAGCAAACATTAAATATAGGCAAACTTAACCAGAATGCATAAAACCTCACACTACAAGTTTATTTAACTTAGTTTGTATCACTCAATACATCATGCCTAGTTTTAACAACAAATTACAAGGTATGTTAAATAAAAAGAAAAAACAGTCTGGAAAGACAAAACAAGCATCAAAATAAGACTCAGATGTGACATATATTTTGGAATTATCAAGCAGGAAATTTAAAATAACAATAATAATATGTTAAGGAGTCTAACAGAAAAGTAGACAATATGAAAAAATAAATGAGTAATATAAGCAGAGAAACAGACACTATGAGAAGCAATCAAAAGAAAATTCTGGAAAACTAAAACATGGTAACATAAATGAAGAATGCCTTTGATGGGCTCATCAGAAGAATGGGCATGGCTGGAGAAAGAATCAGTAAACTCGAAGATGTGTCAAGAGAAACTTCCTAAATTATAATACAAAGGGGAAAAAAGAATGAAAAATAAAAGAACAAAATATCTAAGAATTCCAAAAATGTGTAACACATGAATAATTTGAATATCAGAAGGCGAAGAAAGAGAACAAAGTAGAAGAATATTTGAACTAGGACTTTCGATGTCCAAGGGCAAGAGAAGATGGATGTCTCAGCTCAAGCAAAGACAACAAATTCACCCTTTCTCCACCTGTTTGTTCTATTCAGGGGCTCAAGGGATTGGATGATACCCTTCCACATTAGTGATGGAAGATCTTCTTTACTCAGTTTACCAATTCAAATGCTAATCTCTCTAAGAAACATTCTCACAGACACACCTAAAAATAATGTTTTACCAGCTATGTGGGCATCCCTTAGTGTAGTCAAGTTAACACATAACAAGGTTAGGGGGCCTCTCTTATTTTCTAAAGCCTTCAACTAGTTGGAAGAGTCTCACCCAACTTATGGAGGAAAATCTGTTTTACTCAAAGTCTGTTGATTTAAATGCTAATCTCACCTTTAAAAAAATACCTTCACAGTGACATTTAGACTTGTGTTTGACCAAATATCTAGGTACTGGGCCCTAGCCAAGTTGACACTTAAAATTAACCAGAGAGGGGCTTCCCTGGTGGCGCAGTGGTTGAGAGTCTGCCTGCCAATGCAGGGGACACGGGTTCGTGCCCGGGTCCGGGAAGATCCCACATGCTGCAGAGCGGCTGGGCCCGTGAGCCATGGCCGCTGAGCCTGAGCATCCAGAGTCTGTGCTCCGCAGCAGGAGAGGCCACAGCAGTGAGAGGCCCGCGTACCGCAAAAAAAAAAAAAAAAAAAAAAAAAATTAACCAGAGAGGACTTCCCTGGTGGTCCAGTGGTTAAGACTCCCTGCTTTCACTCCAGGGGGTATGGGTTTGATCCCTGGTCAGGGAACCAAGATCCCACATGCCATGTGGCACGGCAAAAAAGAAAAAAAAAAAAAAAAACAGATTAATGAGGAATATTACATAATGATAAAGAGTTAAATTTTATAAAAAGACATAATGATTCTAAACGCATATGTTGCTAACAACAGAGTGCCAAAATACATGAAACAAAACCTGATTGAAATTTAAGGAGAAATAGACAAATCATCTATTGGGGTTGGAAACTTTTGTCAAATAAAAACAATTCTGGACTTAGATAAGGAGAGATTTTATTCAGAAGAAAAACTATTGTAACAGGGAGATCTACCCCATCTCAGAAATCTGCAAGCATCTCAAAATCAAACAAAAACGTAAGCAGTACCTTTGGTACTGCCAATTAGAAGAAATGCCCAGCAGGGTCTGACAGAACACGTGTCACAATGTGGTCAGCCAATTCTCAATATAAACTGATAAGGGAAGATGTTCTGCACTTTAGTACTTGCTCACACTTGGGGACAAGCAAAGTTCAGGGGCCCTAGGGAAGAGAGAAAACTGACTAAATTTTGGTCAAGACAGAATAGAGAGTAAGAAATAGACAACTGTGGACGCTTGGTCAGTCAAAACTCCCCTGTTAGTAATTGATAAATCAACCAGGTGGAAAATCAATAGGATGTAAATGACCTAAACAGCACTATCAGGTAAACTGGTCTAATTGAGACTTATGAAATACTCCATCCAACAAGAGTAGAATTCACCTTCTTCTCAAGTCACATGAATTTTCTCAAGAACAGTCACCGAGATAAACCACATTCTAGGCCATAAAACACACCTTAACCCCTTTAAAGGAAAGCGTATGGAGTGATATCAGCAAGATGTTGGAAACCATGGATCCTCCTTCCTCCCACAAACAAACTGGTTCAGCAACAATTCATGGACAAATTCCCATTGTAAGAAATCTAGAAACTAAGAGAAAGTCTCCTGCACCCGAGGAAAGCTAAACCAGACTCACTGAAGCGGGTAGGGAGATTTGGGACACCTCTCACTGGGGTCCCTGATCCCAGCCCAGCTCCATAGGATCCGGAAGAGATCCCCTAGCTCCCAACTTCACCCAGGGAAATGAAGGGGTTGGTTCACATATCCAACACCCCAACTTTTTCAAAGGGGCTCCCTAGAGGACTGGCTTTTGTCTTGCTAGTTGGACTTCTGACATGTCCAGCATAGTCTAGCAGCCAGGGGCAGAGCTGAACTGATGGCTTGGGCTGGTAGATGCCATAGATTCTTTCCTCTGCTCAGCACAGAATGAACAGATGGAAAATCCCAGCTTTCAGCTTCCTCCTGGGGAAGGAAAGAGTTGATCCGTGCAGCCAGCTTCCCAACTTCTCCTGAGATGCCCAAAGACCTAGCATCTATCTCACTAGTCCTAGAGTTCAAACAGGTCCAGCACCATCTACCAGCCCCAGGAGAGACAGAAGTCACACAGCTTGGGCTAGTAGATGCCTTCTCTTGCTCAGCACACAGTGAGCAGATAAAAAACCCAAGCTCTCAGTTTCCCCCTGAGGAGGGAAAGAATTATTAGAGGCCCCAGAACCTCTGGCAGGACTGATTTGTTGGAGTCTTGTCCTATACGTGGCCAGCCCATGAAGACTGGGAGAAGTGCCTGCTTTGTCTAATGCACAGACACCAACACAGAGAGTCAAGGAAAATGAAGAAAAAGATATCCTAAACCAGTCAAGTCTAAAGAACAAGGCAATTCTCCAGAAACTAATCCTAATAAAAGAAATCACACAATGTATATTCTCATACCACAAAGCAATTGAATGAGAAATAAACAGCAGGAAGGTAGCTCTAAAGTTCCCAAATATTTGGAAATTAAAGAATACATTTTTAAATAATACAACAAACAAAGAAAAAGTCTCAAGAGAAATTTTGAAAAATACTTTGAACCTAATGAATATAAAATACAACTTATAAATTTTGTGAGATGAGTGGAAAGTAGTGCTTAGAAGGAAATTCGTGGTATAAAATACATATTTTAGAAATGAACAGTGATCTATTATCCATAATCTAAGTTTATATCTTAGGAAACTAAAGAAAAAATACATTTAAGTCTAAAACTAGAATAAAAATAGAAATAATAAATATTAGAGCAGAAATCAATAGAATTTAAAACAGGACAGAAATAGAGAAAATCAAAGAAACTTAAAGCAGTTTCTTTGAAAAGATAATAATAAGTGATAAACCTGCAGACAGGCTAACCGAAAGAAAAAGAGAGAGTACAAGATACAAATATCATAAATGAAAGAAGGATCATATAACTGATCCTATGAAAATTTAAAAGATAACAACAGAATACTATTAACAATTCCATGCCCACAGTTCTGATAACCTGAATGAAATGGACCATTTGTTTGAACGACACAAACTACAAAAAGTCACACAAAGAGAAACAGATAATCTGGGTAGGCCTAAAACTATTACAGAAAATAAAAATTAATAACCTTCCAAACAGGGAAGCACTAGACCCAGATGATTTCACTGGTGAATTCTACCAAACACTTAATGAAGAAATAATATCGATTCTCTATAATCTCTTTTGGGAAATAGGAACAGAAGGACCACTTCCTAACTCATTTTATGAGGCCAACATTACCCTTTTATGAAATCCAGATAAAGATACCACAAGAAAGAAAAACTATAGACCATTCTCCCATGAGCATAGATACAAAAATCTTCAACAAAATATTAACAAATTGAATCCCGCACTGTATTAAAAAATATACACCATGATAAAGTATATATGCAAGGCTCATTCAACATGCAAAAATCAATCAATGCAAACCATATCAATAGTCTAAAGAAAAAAATAACATGTGATAAGGTCAATTGATGCAGAAAAGCATCAGACAATAACTTACATCCATTCATGATAAAAACTCTCAGCGGGGCTTCCCTGGTGGCGCAGTGGTTGGGAGTCCACCTGCCGATGCAGGGGACACGGGTTTGTGCCCTGGTCCGGGAGGATCCCACGTGCCACGAAGTGGCTGGGCCCGTGGGCCATGGCTGCTGAGCCTGCGCGTCCGGAGCCTGTGCTCCATGGTGGGAGAGACCACAACAGTGAGAGGCCCACGTACAGCAAAAAAAAACTCAGCAAACTAAGAGTACACAGACAGATTCTCTACATGGTAAATAACACAAAAAATCTATAGCTAACATCATACTTCATGATGAGAAAGTAAATGCTTTACCACTTTGGGGAACAAGGCAACGATATTCTCGCTCGCCACTCCAATTCAAAATTATACTGGAATTCCTAGCTAGTGCAAAAAGACGGGGGGAGTAAGGGGTTACAAATTAGAAAGGAAGAAATAAAAATATCTTTGCAATTGTGATTTTCTATGTAGAAAATGCTCCCCCAAAAAGGTCAAGATAAACTTCTGGCACGAATAGCAATTATAGTAACTTTGTATTATATAAAGATAATATAAAAATGTCCATTGCTGTGGAGACCTTCAAGATGGCATAAGAGTAAGACGTGGAGGGCTTCCCTGGTGGCACAGTGGTTGAGAGTCCGCCTGCCAATGCAGGGGACATGGGTTCGTGCCCCAGTCCGGGAAGATCCCACATGCCACGGAGCGGCTAGGCCCGTGAGTTATGGCCGCTGAGTCTGCGCATCCGGAGCCTGTGCTCCGCAACAGGAGAGGCCACAACAGTGAGAGGCCCACGTACCGCGCAAGAGGGGTGGGATAGGGAGAGTGGGAGGGAGAGAGACGCAAGAGGGAAGAGATATGGGAACATAGGTACATGTATAACTGATTCACTTCGTTATAAAGCAGAAACTAACACACCATTGTAAAGCAATTATACCCCAATAAAGATGTTTTAAAAAAAAGGGTAAGATGTGGACGTCACCTTCCTCCCCACAAATACATCAGAAATACATCTACATGTGGAACAACTCCTACAGAACACCTATTGAATGCTGGCAGAAAACCTCAGACCTCCCAAAAGGCAAGAAACTCCCCACATACCTGGGTAGGGCAAAAGAAAAAAGAAAAAACAGAGACAAAAGAATAGGGACAGGACCTGCACCAGTGGGAGGGAGCTGTGAAGGAGGAACGGTTTCCACACACTAGAAGCCTCTTCGCAGGTGGAGACTGCGGGTGGCGGAACGGGGGGGGGCTTTGGAGCCGCGGAGAAGAGCACAGCAACAGGTGTGTGGAGGGCAAAGCGGAGAGATTCCCGCACACAGGATCGGTGCTGACCGGCACTCACCAGCCCGCGAGGCTTGACTGCTCCCCCGCCGGGGCGGGCGGGGCTGGGAGCTGAGGCTCAGGCTTCGGTCGGAGCGCAGGGAGAGGACTGGGGTTGGTGACGTGAACACAGCCTGCAGGGGGTTAGTACGCCACGGCTAGCCGGGAGGGAGTCCGGGAAAAAGTCTGGAGCTGCCTAAGAGACAAGAGACTTTTTCTTCCCTCTTTGTTTCCTGGTGCGCGAGGAGAGGGGATTAAGAGCGCTGCTTAAAGGAGCTCCAGAGACGGGTGCAAGCCCGCGGCTAAAAGCACGGACCCCAGAGGTGGGCATGAGACGCTAGGGCTGCTGCTGCAGCCGCCAAGAAGCCTGTGTGGGAGCACAGGTCACTCTCCACACCTCCCGTCCCGGGAGCCTGTGCAGCCCACCACTGCCAGGGTCCTGTGATCCAGGGACAACTTCCCCGGGAGAACGCACGGCGTTTTCTTTAAGAAAATAATCTGGGCTTCACAGGCAAATTCTATCAAACATTTAGAGAAGACCTAACACCTATCCTTCTCAAACTCTTCCAAAATACAGCAGAGGGAGGAACACTCCGAAACTCATTCTACGAGGCCACCATCACCCTGATACCAAAACCAGACAAAGATGTCACAAAGAAAGAAAACTACAGGCCAATATCACTGATGAACATAGATGCAAAAAACCTTAACAAAATACTAGCAACAGAATCCAACAGCACATTAAAAGAATCATACAACATGATCAATTGGGGTTTATCCCAGGAATGTAAGGATTCCTCAATATATGCAAATCTATCAATGCGATACACCATATCAACAAACTGAAGGAGAAAAACCATATGATCATCTCAATAGATGCAGAAAAAGTTTTTGGCAAAATTCAACACCCATTTATGATAAAAACCCTCCAGAAAGTACGCATAGAGGGAACTTACCTCAATATAATAAAGGCCATATATGACAAACCGACAGCCAACATCGTTCTCAATGGTGAAAAACTGAAACCATTTCCACTAAGATCAGGAACAAGACAAGGTTGTCCACTCTCACCACTATTATTCAACATAGTTTTGGAAGTTTTAGCCACAGCAATCAGAGGAGAAAAAGAAATAAAAGGAATCCAAATCAGAAAAGAAGAAGTAAAGCCGTCACTGCAGATGACATGATAATATACATAGAGTATCCTAAAGACGCTACCAGAAAACTACTAGAGGTAATCAATGTATTTGGTAAAGTAGCAGGATACAAAATTAATGCACAGAAATCTCTTGCATTCCTATACACTAATGATGAAAACTTTGAAAGAAGAATTAAGGAAACACTCCCATTTACCATTGCAACAAAAAGAATAAAATACCTAGGAATAAATCAACCCGAGAAGACAAAAGACCTGTATGCAGGAAACTATAAGACACTAATGAAAGAAATTAAAGATGATACCAACAGATGGAGAGATATATCATGTTGTTGGATTGGAAGAATCAACATTGTGACAATGACTATACTACCCAAAGCAATCTACAGATTCAATGCAATCCCTATCAAACTACCAATGGCATTTTTCACAGAACTAGAACAAAAAAAATTCACAATTTGTATGGAAACCCAAAAGAACTCAAATAGCCAAAGCAGCCTTGAGAAAGAAAAACGGAGCTGGAGAATCAGGCTCCCTGACTTCAGACTATACTACAAAGCTACAATAATCAAGACAGTATGGTACTGGCACAAAAACAGAAATATACATCAATGGAACAGGATAGAAAGCCCAGAGATAAACCCACGCACATATGGTCACCTTATCTTTGATAAAGGAGGCAAGAATCTGCAATGGAGAAAAGACAGCCTCTTCAATAAGTGGTGCTGGTAAAACTGGACAGCTACCTGTAAAAGAATGAAATTAGAACACTCCCTAACACCACACACAAAAATAAACTCAAAACAGATTAAAGACATAAATGTAATACCAGACACTATAATACTCTTAGAAGAAAACATAGGCAGAACACTCTATGACATAAATCACAGCAAGATCCTTTTTGACTCACATCCTAGAGAAAGGGAAATAAAAACAAAAATAAACAAATGGGACCTAATGAAACTTCAAAGCTTTTGCACAGCAAAGGAAACCATAAACAAGATGAAAAGACAACCCTCAGAATGGGAGAAAATATTTGCAAATGAATCA
>NW_021703779.1:120135201-120171204 GCF_005190385.1 Monodon monoceros
TGCAAATGAAATAAGTGACAAATGATTAATCTCCAGAATTTACAAACAACTCATGCAGCTCAATATCAGAAGAACAAACAACCCAATCCAAAAATGGGCAGAAGACCTCCAAAGAAGATACACAGATTGCCAACAAACACATGAAAGGGTGCTCAATATCACTACTCATTAGAGAAATACAAGTCAAAACTACAGTGAGGTATCTCCTCACACCGGTCAGCATGGCCATCATCAAAAAATCTACAAACAGGGCTTCCCTGGTGGCGCAGTGGTTGCGAGTCTGCCTGCTGATGCAGGGGACGTGGGTTCGTGCCCCGGTCTGGGAAGATCCCATATGCCGCGGAGTGGCTGGGCCCATGAGCCATGGCCACTGAGCCTGCGCGTCTGGAGCCTGTGCTCTGCAACGGGAGAGGCCACAACAGTGAGAAGCCCGCGTACCGAAAAAAAAAAAAAAAAAAATCTACAAACAATAAATGCTGGAGATGGTGTGGGGAAAAGGAAACTCTCTTGCACTGTTGGTGGGAATGTAAACTGATACAGCCACTATGGAGAACAGTATGGAGGTTCCTTAAAAAACTAAAAATAGAAATACCATATGACCCAGCAATCCCACTACTGGGCATATACCCTGAGAAAACCATAATTCAAAAAGAGTCAAGTACCACAATGTTCACAGCAGCACTATTTACAATAGCCAGGACGTGGAAGCAACCTAAGTGTCCATCGACAGATGAATGGATAAAGGAGATGTGGCACATATATACAATGGAATATTACTCAGCCATAAAAAGAAACGAAACTGAGTTATTTGTAGTGAAGTGGATGGACCTAGAGTCTGTCATACAGAGTGAAGTAAGTCAGAAAGAGGAAAATACCGTATGCTAACACATATATACAGAATCTAAAAAAAGAAAAGAAAAAGAAAAAATAAAATGGTCAGAGGAACCTAGGGGCAAGACGGGAATAAAGATGCAGACCTACTAGAGAATGGACTTGAGGATACGGGAGGGGGAAGGGTAAGCTGGGACAAAGTGAGAGAGTGGCATGGACATATATACAGTACCAAATGTAAAATAGATAGCTAGTGGGAAGCAGCCGCATAGCACAGGGAGATCAGCTCGGTGCTTTGTGACCACCTAGAGGGGTGGGATAGGGAGGGTGGGAGGGAGGGAGATGCAAGAGGGAAGAGATATGGGAACATATGTATATGTATAACTGATTCACTTTGTTATAAAGCAGATACTGTTACACCATTGTAAAGCAATTATACTCTAATAAAGATGTTAAAAAAAAAGAAAAGATGAATAGAAGTAACTTTACCCTGGAGAAACCCTACCTCAGCCATGTGATCAAGGTCATTAAAAGTCATAAGTCTTGTTGATAGTGTATAACCGAACCCCAGTCTAATTATAAGAAAAGCATCAGACAAATCCCACTTTAAGGATGTTCTATAAAATACCTCACCAATACCTAAAAATATTGACACCGAAACTACAAGGAAAGTCTGAAAAATTGTCACTGTCTTAGAGGAGCCTCAGGATACATGACAGCTAAATGTGATGTGAGATCATTGATGGGATCCTGAAACAGAAAAAGGACATAATGTGAAAAGTTAAAAAAAATTGGAATAAGGTATGGACTTTAGTGAATAATAGGATACCAATATTGGTGGCTTGTTACCAAATTTATGATACTAATATAATATGTTAATAATAGGGGAAACTGGGTGCAAAGTATACAGGAAGTCTGTACTGTCTTTGCAATTTTTCTGTATTTAAAATTTTTCTGTAATTAAATTTTGCAATTTTTCTGCAATTAATTAAAATTAAAAATAACATTTATTCTAAAAATTCAATAAATGTCTGCCAAGACACATTAAGAATGAACAACAAAAGATTGTCACAGATCTTTCAGATATTAATAAGGGAATGTCATGAACAACTTTATGGCAATACACTTAATATTTAGATACAATGTATAAATTTCTAGAAAACTATAATTTACCAAAAATTACCCAGAAGCAATTTAAAACTGAATAGTTCTTTAATGATTAAAGCATTTGCATTAGTAATGAAAATCTTCCTACATTGAAAGCTGCAGGTACAAAGAGCTTCACTAGTGGTTCTACCAAACATTCAAGACAGCAATAATTCCAGCATTACACTATCATTCCCAATAATTGAATAAGAAGGTACAGTTTGCAACTCATTCTGTGAGCCTAACAGCTTGTTAAAACTCTAACAAGAGTTGTATAAGAAAGGAAAATTACTTGTGAATCTCATTCCAAAGTATACGTGCAAAAATCCTCACAAAGTATCAGCAACAGGAAAAAAGGATAATATATCATTAGATTGTGGAGTTATTTCAGAAATGCTTGTTCTGTTTTGCTTTAAAATTTTAATTAATGTAATGTACCATATTACCATATTAAAATGGGAGAATCATAGGATCATCGAAATAGGTGGAGTTAAATCACTTGATATAATTAATAACATAGTCATAATAGAAAGACTTGGCTAAATTTCTATAAGAAAACTAACTTCCTTTAAGGGAATTCCCTGGCAGTCCAGTGGTTAGGACTCTGCTTTCACTGCTGAGGGCCTGGGTTCAATCCTTGGTTGGGGAACTAAGATCCCACAAGCCGCACAGTGTGACCAAAAAAAAAAAAAATTTTTTTAACTTTCTTTACTTGAAAACTGACGGTTACAAAAGATACTTAATGGTGACACACTGAGCAATTTCCATTGAAATGTGGAACAACACAAGGAGGCCCACTACCGCCACTTCAATTTAACATTTGTACTGAAGTCCTAGCCAGCATGGTCAAGTTATATTCATCAGAAAGGGGGCAGGGGAAGATGACATTATATATATATATATGCACATTGTATATATAATTATGCACATAGAAATACAAAATAATATAGAGATAAATTATTAGAATTGATAAGTAAGTTTAGCAAGTTCTCCATAAAAAAACACATAAAAGAGAATGGTATTTCTATGTACCATCAACAACAGATAGAAAGTGACATTTAAAAAGATAACATCTGGGACTTCCCTGGTGGTGCAGTGGTAAAGAATCCACCTGCCAATGCAGGGGACATGGGTTCGAGCCCTGGTCCGGGAAGACCCCACATGCTGTGGAGCAATTAAGCCCGTGAGCCACAGCTACTGAGCCTGTGCTCTAGAACCTGCGAGCCACAACTACTGAGCCCACGTGCCACAACTATTGAAGCCCATGTGCCTAGAGCCCATGCTCTGCAACAAGAGAAGCCACCCCACAATGAGAAGCCCGTGTACCGCAAAGGAGAGTAGCCACAACTAGAGAAAGCCCATGTGCAGCAACGAAGACCCAATGCAGACAAAAATTAAATTAAATTTAAAAAATAATTATAAAGTTATAGTAATTAAGGCAGTGTGATATTGGTATAGGGACAGTAAAACGGACAGAACAGGAGAAGGCAGAAATAGAGTTGCTATAATTGTTTGGGTCACCAATTTCCAATGTGGTGAGAGGGGTTTTTCCATACCAACAATTCTTGGGACACCAGCTGGGTGTCCTACAAGTTATCTCAATTCTGACACTATCTACCTGAAGACAGCATCACATTCCACAGGTTAAGAGCTCAGTTCTACAAGACTGCTCCTGACCCCAACTTCAGAGGCCAGTCTCAAGTCCAAGTTATCACCTGTTCTTCTGACCAACCAGCTATAAATCAAAGGTTCCCACAATCCCCTCTTTGGGCTTGATTAACTTGCTACATCAGCTCACAGAACTCAGAGTAACGTTTTACTTACTGGATGGATCACCGGTTGGTTATAAAATGACATGACTCAGGAACAGCAGGATGGAAGAGATGTATAGGCAAGTCATGTGGGAGGGGGTGCAGAGCTTCCAAGCCCTCTCAAGGCACACCACTCTCCCCAAATCTCCACGTTTGCCAAACCAGAATCTTTCCAAACTCCGTCCTTTTGGGGTTTTATGGAGGTTTCATTACATAGGCATGATTGATTAAATCATTGATCGTTGGCAAACTGAATTCAACCTTCAGCCCCTCGGCCCTCCCCAGAGATGGGGGAGGTTAGTGAAAGTTCCAACCCTCTAATCACGTGGTTGGCTCTCCTGGCAATCAGCCCCCACCCATAGGTTTCTCAAGTGCTTTCCAAAAGTCACCTCATTAACATAACAAAACACCATTATGGCTCTCATCCTTAGGAAATTCCAAGTGTTTTAGGATCTCTGAGCCAGAAACAGGACAAAGACCAAATACATACTTCTCATTATAAATCATAATATCACATAGAAACTTGCATAAATGGATATTTGATTTTTGACAAAAGTAGCACTGCAGAGGAGTGGAGAAAGGTCGGTTTTTTTTTCTTCTTAAATGGTGCTGAGACAATTGGGTATACACAGGGAAAAAAATGAAATTTAACCCTGATTTCACCACACACACATACATCAATATACAAAATCCCTCCTCATTATTTACAGATTTGGTACTTGTGGATCCATTTGCTCACTAAAATTTCTTTGTAATCCCAAAATCAATACTTACCGTGTTTTTGTGGTCATTTGTGATCATGCACTGAGTGGTGAATTTGAGTCTTTCAACACAGACATTGCCAGCTGAGGTCGAATAAGGCAATGCTCTCTGCCTTATTTCAGCTCTCATACTGTAAACAATTGTTCTTTTCAAGGTCTATTTAGCGCCATATTTCTTGCATTTTTTTTCACTTGTTTGCGGTGATTTTGCTGTTTGAAATGACCTCCAAGCACAGCATTGTGCTTGGAACACCTCCAAGTGTTCCTAAGCAGGCTATGATTTGCTTTATGAGTATTAATAAACTTTGTTCAGGCATGAGTTACAGTGCTGTTGGCCATGAGTTTGTCAACCTAAATAAACCTAGGAGGCAATAATCAAGTAGAAAGCATTTATTTGTGTCGACTTAAAAAATACACAACGTGAGAGTTGCAAGTTAAGTTTTATTTGGGGCAAAATGAGGACTGAAGCCCGGGAGACAGCATCCCAGATAGCTCTGAGAAACTGCTCCAAAGAGGCAGGGCGGAAGGCCAGTATATATGTGATTTTGGTGAAGGGGGAATATATGCAATAGAGCACATATTTTTTTACAGAAGGTTTCTGCTTGTCTCGTGCAGGTTACTGCTAGTCACGAGGAGCAGATGTCACCATGAAGGCTTTTAGTGCTTTTCTAGATATGAGGAGATGCAAGAATTGGGCTCATAAAATCGGCTCCTGAAATTGTCTGTCTGAAGACCTGTTCTGCCAGTTTTTCCCAGAGCACAGAGGGCCTCATTTCTGCTCTCCACCCTGAACTGCTTTCAGGGGTGTTGAAAGTCAGCAGCTGTAGCAACACAAGATTTAAACCTTGTAGAGGTAGATGGCAAGTGCCAGTGGTGAGTGCCAATTCGTAGTTGACATTTGAGATCAAAGAAGTCCAACTGGGGCACAAAGGTTCGGGTTGCAACCCAAAGTGTCTCACCAGGGAGTAAAAGTTAGGAGCTTTTAAAGGCAAAGAAGAGGGTTTTGCATTACAAGGAATTTTAATTGGAATTAGAGGCAGAAGGGAGGTAAAGTTCGTTACTGTGACAAGTTGCAGGTGTTCTTGCCGACTCCCAGTCCTTGGTTTGTAGTTTGACCCAGTTCAAAAGTTCATGGCTCTGAAACCGTGCAACACAAATTGGGACTTGAACCCACACGCTGGGACTCGAACCCAGCCAGAACCCAGATTGGGGTTCCACCCAGTTGGGACATGCCTAAAGTCCACCTTGGTAATGGCCTCCCAGCTCTATTTTAAGACCCCTTAACATAAGTGACTCCATTTTATTTCACATTTCACAAGTTCGAAGTTAATGAGCCAACGATTTGGTATATCCAGAAAAAGGAAGAGGAAATTTGTCCATCTTTACATCAGGCAGCTCTGGAAAGTGCTAAAGTAACAGCTATAGTGTGTGATGATGCTATGGAAAAGATGGAAGAGTGGTTAAGTCTGTGGATTTATAAGATGATAACCAATTAATAAAAGCATAGTGGGCCTCAATGTTGTGAGGCTGAAAGCCAAAGAAATTTACAGTCAGATTACTCAGGGTTAGGAAAATATTAAACCTTCTTGACTAATCCTGGCTGATTGGCTTGCTTGTTTCAAAAGGCAATATGGTGTGAAAAACGTTAAACTTGTAGGTGAGGCAGGTTCTGCAGGTCAGGAGGCTGTGGAAGAATTTTAAAAGTATCCACTAAGTGTTGTACAGGAAAAGAGTAATGGGAAGAGAAGATTTACAATGCTGATGAGACTGGCTTGTTTTAAAAGGACATTGGCAAAGAACCTATACAACACAAATGACACTTCAGTCGGTGAAAATGTCACCAGAGACCCGTAGGAACCTAATCCTGTATTTTTCCTAAGAGCATAGTTCATCATTTGCTAATTCAGTGTTTATGGTGACTTTGTAGAACATAACTATTGTGAATAATGAGAATCAGGTATATATATTTATATATAATCTTACAAATCAATAAGGAAAAGACAACAAAGACCTCTACAGAAAAATGAACAAAAGATTTGAACAGTTCCTTCAAAACAGAGTAATTCCACATGTCCAAAGATCATTTGAAATGGTACTCAACTGAAGAAAATATAAATTAAAACCACAGTACCAGAGGCCTTGCAGATGCCGCCGCCCTGAGCCTCCCGCGCTGCACACCTTGGTCAACTCCATCGTGTTCTTCGACATCGCCATCCAGGGAGAGTCCTTGGGCTGCATCTCCTTCGAGCTGTTTGCAGACAAAGTTCTAAAGACAGCAGAAAGCTTTCGCGCTCTGAGCACTGGGAAGAAAGGATTTGGTTACAAAGGTGCCTGCTTTCACAGAATAATTCTGGGATTTATGTGCCAGGGTGGTGACTTCACACGCCATAATGGCACTGGTGGCAAGTCCATCTATGGGGAGAAATTTCATGACGAGAATTTCATCCTGAAGCATATGGGTCCTGGCATCTTGTCCACGGCAAATGCTGGCCCCAACACAAACGGTTCCCAGTTTTTCATCTGCACTGCCAAGACTGAGTGGTTGGATGGCAAGCATGTGGTCTTTGGCAAGGTGAAAGAGGGCAAGAATATTGTGGAAGCCATGTGCTTTGGGTTCAGGAATGGCAAGACCAGCAAGAAGATCACCATTGCTGACTGTGGACAAATCTTATAAACCTGAATTGTGTTTTATCTTAACCACCAGACATTCCTTCTGTAGCTCAGGAGAGCACCCCTTCACCCCCATCTGCTCGAAATATCCTATAATTTTTGTGTTCTTACTGCAGTTCTTTCGGTTCCATATTTTCCTTATCCCCCTCCAAGTTTAGCTGGATTGCAAAGTTGTTTATGATTATGAAATAAAAACTAAAAAACAACAACAAAAAACCCGACAGTACAAGATCATTACCCACATTCCAGACTGGCAAATTTTTACAGTCTGATAATATCCAGTGGTGAAAAACATATAATTCTAATACTCTATCAGTGGACGTGTGCAATTAATATAACCACTTTGGAAAACAGTTAGGAATTATTTAATAAAATTGAAGACACACGTACTCCGTAGCCCAGCAATTCCACTCTTGAGTAAATACCATAGAAAAATGCTTGTATATATGCATCAGTTTTCTTAATAAGTATGGAAAATGTTAGAGCTCAGAGCAGCCTCCAGAGAATGGTAATGTGCTCTAGTCTAGAAGTAACTGAGATCTTTTTACCAGATTTGCTCTATTTTTAAAAGCATAACAATTTTCATTTTCTTAGCTTAAGATTCCATTTAAAATATTTTAAGTGTATTAGCATATTAAAATGTACAGAAAGCTAAAGACCCATTCCCCTGCTGTTGTTATGTTAATGGACATGTCATTTCTCATTTTAAGTTTTATTGTCCTTACCTATTAAATAGCGATGAGCCAATTCCATTAGCTAGAAATGTATTAGCAAATAGCAGAATACCTGAAGAACAGTGGTTCAAATAGGAGTTATCTTCTCTCACAATAACAGAAATCCAAAAATGAGCAGGCATTGTTTGAATTAAATAGTCTTTGAATTAAAAGACTTAGTCCTTTGAATTAAAGGACTAAGGCTTTTTGTGTTTCACCATCATTACTGTAGGGGAGTAAAACTTGCCACCCCAAAATGTCTCTTTGGCATGCGGATTATTTGGAGCTGAAAACAATCAAGGCCCAAAAGACTCAGGAAGAACCTTTGACTTTCCCCCTAAGTGCCTAAAAGAATGTGGATAGAGGACCTGTTCCAGGAAGGGAGCTATCCCTAAAGATAACTACAATTACGAACTAGGTGTGTGGACAGGGACGGACTTAGCTAAGTCTGTTGGTTAAAATTCCTTTCTGTGGCCCAATGTCTCTGCCTGGCCCAGCAAACATTTATTTACCAAACATTTGCTTTTCCATCTCCATGTCAATTGCCTTTCTCCCCCGTGAAATCCCAAACCACTAACTACATCAACATCCTCTTTCGTTTTTACCTGAGGATGGTATATAAGGTGAGGGTTTCAGCCATTTTGGTGAGTTACTCAGTGTTCCTGGGTCTCTTCCATGCATACATGTTATTAAACTTTGTTTGATTTCCTCCTGCTAATCTGTCTCATGTCAATTTAGACTAGCCAGAAGAACCTAGAAGGGTAGAGGAAAATTTCTTCCTCCCCAACATTACCATGTGGCTGTACGATGGCTCCTGTACTTCCAGGCATCACATCTGTGTGTTATAGGCAAAGAGGGTAAAGGAATGAGGCTAAACACATGTTATCTGTCCTTCTTTTCATCAGTAATCAAAATGATTTCTCAGAACACTACTTAGATTTTTCTTTCTTTCATCTTTTTGGCAAGAACTATGCCACAAAGTCAGTCTTGGTTGCAGGGGAGACTGGAAAACAAGAATTCATCTTTCCAGCCTCTGGAGTAGAAGAATGTAAAAGAGAAATGCTTAAGGAATGAACACTGTATGAGCCAATACAATGCCAGGTACACTCACCTTACCTACCCCAAAGGGTTGTTATGAGGATCAATTGTGCTGTCAGATTTGAAAACCTTTAGAATTTACAAAGTACTAAACACATGTAAGGAATTATTATGCTCATCTTTTGGAACGAAGTATTATTTGGTACGTTAGTGAACACACATTATGATTCAATGATTAATTACTGAGAAAAAGATCTTCTATGCAAATATTATACTAGATGATTTAAATCTATCTATTTTTATCTATTTTGAACATCAGCTAGCAACTGCTAGCTTGGGACTTTGCTCAGGATAGGATATCTCTACTTAATGAACCAATGTAAAAAATTCCTTTCTTTTCTGGGAGATGAATCTGGAAAGCTTGTCATATTATTTGTCTCTGACTAAAGATTCTACTGCGGATGGATGGAAGGCAAAGAGAAAATATTCCCTATAGAAATAGGCAAAGGAAAACTGATATTGATTTTTAAGATAAATTCAGAGCAAATCTCACAGGCTCTGGGTATATCTAGGTCACTGGAAGAAAAAAAAAGACTGTAGCACTTTGCTGACAGATAAGAGAAATATAGTTATTTCTTATACATGGTTATTAAATGGATTCAGAACTTTTTATTATTATACCAAGATTATTTCAACCAAGTAGGAACTACATACATATATGAACAGAATGCAAGAAAATAATTTTGACAATACTATGCATTTAGATCGGTTTTGAATAAGGAACTTGTGGTTAAATTAACTTTAAAATCCCAAATAAAATGACTTCCAAATTCCAATCATTTCAAAGTGGCAGCTACTTCACACATGATTATGTGGTCCAAAAAGAATACAGTGAATTCGTCAGTGGTTATTTCTCTCTCATCCAACTCCAAAATCATTCAAGATACCGCAGGGCCATTCTAGGTGTTTTCAGAATTACTAGCCTTAAGTATTGACTGAAGTGGTAATTTAGCAATCTCAAGAAATGAATCCAATGGACTAGAAAGAAGAATATCTTCATTAGCTAGGAGTAAATAATAAAGTTAGCAATAATATCTTTAACTACTTAATCAGTCAACAAAGATATATTAAGCACCTAATACGCGGCAAGCTCTACACTAGGCACTAGGGATACAATGATGAAAGAAAAGACATATCTGCCATGTCTTTTTATGCTACATACAGTGGAGGGTAAAAGACAAATTTTAAACGTACACTCAAATGATATCGTTCTTAAGTGCTTAACACAATTCCTAGCATATAGTACCCATTCAATAAATGTGTATTGATGATATAAAAACAAACAAATAAATAGTGCTATGAAAGCATAAAGTAGGAGGACTAAATCTATTCTGGAGAGGTCAGAAAATGCTAGATCTGATATTTAAAGCAAGTTCTGAAGGGTGAGTAGGTATTAACTCAGCAAAAAGAAGGCATACACCTTATTCGTTTCTAAAATGAACACTATATGCAGATTGCTCTATTCTCTGATCCCTAAAAATTCCTTACAGTTACACGCTGATAACTTTGCTCAAGTCAATATCCCCTATTAAATGCTTTCCCTCCACTTTTTCACCAGTTCTGATCTCATTTCTTTTTCAAAGCCTAAATCTGTGGAATTACTCTGCAAAATTATGCCCTATTCCAAAAGTGATATTTGGTCTTAATCATTAGTTACCTAGGAGCTAAGATATTTGGAATGTATCAATAGATGTGGTACTTTATTAAATAAGTCTTAAGTGTGTACAACTGGACTGTAAAAAGAAAGCCAGAAAAGGACAGAAATAAATATTTGGAGAAACACTGGTGAAGAATTTTCCAAAATTAGTGACAGCAAACCAGAGACGCAAGAACCTCAGAGAATAAAAACACACACACAAACCTCGAACAAATATAAGCGTATCATACTCAAAAACAAGGACACCTTCCTATTTCAACTTCAACATGTAGAGAGCTTGGAAATCATCATTGCCATACATACAAGAAAAAAACCAAACAAACTGAAAACCAGTGACTTTCCTTGGAACCATTAGAGAATAAAAGTTGTAGGGCAAACCACTATCCCAAAATCTGGAGAGAAAGGTGAATACAAAGAAGAGTTGAGATCAATTTACTTGGATTAGATGCCAGTAGAGTCATAAAGTGATAAGAACACTTAAACCATAACTTTGAGAAATTACTGGAAGCAGTGTGTAGACTAGTTTGAGAGCGAGGAATCCTTAGGGACTGCAGTCTTAGGGAGGCGTCCACACTTGTGAGTTTTACCTCCAGAGATCCCACCAAGTTCTCATGTTAAAAAGCCAAGAAAAATTCTTTCATTTCTATAAAAAGGGTGGGGGAAGTAACCAAGACCCAACTCTATGTTGTTTACAAGAAACTCACTCTAAAGGCAGAGGTTAAAAATAAATATATGGAAAAAATATACCATGCAAACATTAAGCAAAAGGAAGACGAAGTAGCTATATTAATTTTAAATGATGCTGACTTTGGAACAATAAAAATTATCAGGGATAAATAGGATCATAATCATAAAAATGTCAACTCTCCAGGGAAACAAAAAGACATGTGTGTAACTTAACAACAGAGCATTAAAATTTGGGAGACAAAAACTGTTAGAACTGCAAGGAGAAATAGAGAAATCAACTATTATACTTCAACAACTGTCTTTCAGTAAGAATATAGTTAACCTGAACAGCACTATCAATCAAACTGATCTAATTGACTTTTATAGAATACTCTATCCAGCAACTACAGAATACGTGTTCTTCCCAAGCTCACACAGAACATCTGCCAAGACAGACCACATCCTGGGCCATAAAACATACCTTACCAAATTTAGCCTGCTGTATAGCACGGGGAACTCTTCTCAATACGCTGTAATGGCCTATATGGGAAAAGAATCTAAAAAGAGTGGATATATGTATATGTATGACAGATTCACTTTGCTGTACACCTGAAACTAACACAACATTTAAAATCAACTATACTCCAATAAAAATTTTAAAAAACCTTACTTTACCAAATTTAATAGGAATTATGCAAATTATGTTCTCAGACAACAGTAGAATTAAACTAGAAATCAATAACAGAAAAATACTTGGAAAAGTCCCAAATATTTGGAAGTTAACCAACACACTACTAAATGACATATGGGCCACAGAAAAAGTCTCGAGAAATTTTAAAATATTTTGAACTAAATTAATATGAAAATACAACCTATCAAAATTTGTGAGATACAGGGAAAGCAGTGCTTACAAGGATGTTCATAGTCTTCAATGCATATATTAGAGAAAAACAAAGATCTACAATCTATAACTTATGCTTGCATCATAGAAAGCTAGAGAGAGAAGAGCAATTTAAACCTAAAGCAAGTATAAGAAAGGAAATAATAAAAATTAGAATAGAAGTAAATGAAACTGGAGACAGCAAAATAACAGAGAAAATCAAATAAATCAAAGCTGGTTCTCTGAAAAGTTCAGTAAAATTGATAAACATCTTCCATGCTCACCAAGAAGAAAGAAAAAGGATGCAAGACACCAATATCAGAAATTAAAAGGGGTACAGCAGAGATTGGCACAACGTTGTAAATCAACTCTACTTCAATTAAAAAAGTTAAAAAAAAAATTTAAAAACCCAAAACAATAAATAAATAAAATTGATGCAAAGAGAGAAAGTTAAAAAAAAAAAAGGGAAAAAAGGGGCCATAGCTATTGATCCCAATGACATACATAGAACTTTCAATTATGATGATGGGGAGTCTGTCTTGGTTTTAATTATACAATGCTTTGGACACATGAAAGGTTGGAGAGAAACAAAGAAAGATGAAGGTAACAGTTCTGTTTTATAGTAGTACTAATCAACTGGAATAATGAGTATAAAAACCCGTTGAAAATAGAGATAATAATAAAGTACCAAAGAATACTTATTAAGAAAAGTTCAGGAAAAGTATTAAGTAAAATGCAAAAATTTACACTGAAAATAATTAACTCATTTAACAAACATCTATTGAGTACTTACTATATGTCTGACACCATTAGAATTTCTTGGGTTATAGCAGAGAATAAAACACTCAAATATCTCTGCCCCCATGGACTTTATATTACATTGAAGAAGAGAGGTAATAAGCTGTAAACATATATAATAAGAAAATTGTATATTAGAATTTGATGACTGCTATGGAAAATTGAAATATGGAGAAAGATAAAAGAGTAGGGATATGGCTACAAGTTTAATACAACACAGGGTGGTCAGAGTCAGCCTCGTTGTGAGGTTGAGAGTTTAGCAAAAAAATAGGAGATCTTGAGACATAAAGTAATACAGATATCTGGGGGATAATGTTTCATGGCAGAGGAAACATGGCACAGGCATTCTAGGAAAATCAAGTTCAATGTGGCTGAAGAAGAGTGAGAGAAATAAAAGGTTAGGTCATATAGGCAACAGGGGATCAGATCAAATAGGTCTTTGTAAGACCTTGTGGGATTTTTTACTTTACTTTGATTGAAAAGAAAAGCCATTAAAGAATTTTGGGGAAGAAGATTAATACAATATAGTCTTTTTTTTTTTTTTTTCGGTACGCGGGCCTCTCCCGTTGCGGAGCACAGGCTCCGGACGCGCAGGCTCAGCGGCCATGGCTCACGGGCCCAGCCGCTCCGCGGCATGTGGGATCCTCCCGGACCGGGACACGAACCCGTGTCCCCTGCATCGGCAGGCGGACTCCCAACCACTGCGCCACCAGGGAAGCCCTATAATATAGTTTTAAAGGGATTATTCTGGCTACTGTGTTGATCACAGACTATACAGAGGCAAGGGTAAGATGCAGAGAGTCCTGTTAGGAGGTAATTTCCAAGATTTTGGCCTGAGCAACTAGAAGGATGGAGTTGCTAACAACTGAGATGGAGTAAGCTCTGGGTGAAGCAGGTTCATAAGGGAAATACTAGGAGTTCAATTTGCAATGTGCTGAATTAAAGAAGCTTATTAGATATCCAAGTGGAGACGTAAACAGTTGATACACTATTATAGTTTAGAGTTGGAGAAAGTAGACTGAGGTATGTAAATTTGGGAGTTGTCAGCCATAGATGGCATTGTAGAGCTATGCTTCTACATGAGATAATCAAGGAAGAGAGAGGAGAGATGAGGACCAAGGCCTCAATATATTCAAAATTTAGAAGACAGAGAGACGAGGAAGAACTAACAAAAGAGACTTAGAAAGAATGACCAATAAGGTAGAAGTAAAGCCAAGAGAGTGAAATGGAATGCCTAAGGATTGAATCCAGGAGTATATGCATATTTAACAGATTTACTGTTGTAAAAATGTTCATTTTCCCCCCAAATGCATTACAGTTTTAAGGCAAGTAAACAGGGAGAGACTAAAAATCCCAGCACTATATTTTCCCCCAGCTTTTTATTTTGAAAATTTTTTTAAATACTCCAATGAATACCTGTATAACTTAATCTAGACTCACCAATTGTTACATCATACCATACTTTCTCTTTTTGCTGACCCATTTGAAAATAAATTACATAGATCTTGACATTTGACCCCTAAATACTTCAGCCTGTAATTCCTAATAATGAGAATACTTTCTTACATACGGTAAGAAAGTTACTGTAAATTCAACATCATCTAATATCCGGTTTAGATTTGTATTTCCTCAATTATCTTCAGAATTTTCATTTATAGGTATTTAATTTTCAATCCAAGGTCAAATCTAGGGTCATATTTTGTCTTTGATTATTATGTCTCTTTAGCTTCTTAATCTAGACTAGTGTTCCTGACTTTATTTCTCCTATGATAGTGATAATTTTGAAGAACCCAGGTCTATTGTCCTTTAGAATGTCTCATGTTCTCAATTGTCTGTTTCTACATTAGTAGATTCAGGTTAAACATTTTGACAAGGACTTTATATGATTTCCTATATTTCTTATATCGCATCAGGAGACATATAATGTCAAATGTCCCATATTGGTGGTAATAATTTTGAATACTGGATTAGAAGAGTGACTGCCAATTCTCTCCATTTTAATAGTATCTTTGTTTCTTTGGAATTAATAAGTAATCTTTGGGGTAATATTCAAGGCTATGTGAATACCTCATTGCTCAATAACCTTTCACGCAATTGGAATCTTTTGAATATACTTGATTGAATCAAATATTACATCGGGAATTGCACAGTGGCAATTAAAAAATTCTATCATCATTTCTTATGTAATTATTAGTTGGCATCGGTACAAAGGAGATTTCCCTTTTGTCCTTCTCTCCCTTTTTTTAAGGTATCATGATAGACTCATGTTTTCTTTTGAGCCATATATTATAATCCATTGTAATAATTATTTTTTTGAAGTCAGTAGAATATAATCAGCATGCATTGTTAGAGCTCATGCAAAAAAGAGGTAAAACTGAGATAAATTCCAAAGAAATGAATAATAAAGTCATTATTAACACCACTGAAAAATCAAACTTTTATTTAGCATGAGATAAAAACACCTAACAGATATATAAGACAAAATATGTGGCTCAGATTCTTTGGAGAAAATTTTACATTTGAGGAAAAATTAATATATATATATAAATGCAATGTATACTGCAGAGACAAAAATTTCATCTAGAGAAATAAACATAAGATTTTGAGATTAAATTAATTTGCAAAATAATACACAAACACACACAATGATCTTGTTATTATACATAGAATGAACAACAAAATTTCTATGTACTGAAGTGAGAATAAATTACATTCATGTGTGTATATATTTGCACAGCTGTGTACTGATTTGTTTGAGCATGGAGAAGGATATCCCAGGATATGTACCAGGCTATTAACATTGAGTAGTACCCTTGGGTGAATATAGTGGGTTGTAGTAATGGGAAAGTTTTGACCAGAAACAGAATAATGGAGGAACATCATTACTTATCTGTATTTATTTTTGCAGTTTCTCTAGCAACAATGACCATATATTCCTATTGAAATAACAATGTTAATTAAGAAAATATATCTTAAAAGATGAAAAATATTGGATTATCACTTTTTCACTTTTTGTGATCTTACAAAAGGTATTTTTCAGGTGTCCTTTTATGTAAGCAAAAGAAAAAATTTATTACTAATGAAAAGAGCAATAGCAGCCTCCATTTATTTATTACTTATGAGGACTCAGCTACTATGTTTCATGCAGTTATATGGATTGTCTAATTTTATTTACCGCACAATAATAATAGAAACTACTATTACTATATTAAAGGGTTGTTGAAAAGATAAATGCTCACATACATGTGTTTTTTAAATTTAATTTTATTTATTTTTTTATACAGCAAGTTCTTATTAGTTATCCATTTTATACATATTAGTGTATACATGTCAATCCCAATCTCCCAATTCATCACACCATCACCCCCCACATATATGTGTTTTAATCATGTAAGCTGATAATCAGTATATAAGTTAAGGGGTTATAAGTATCATGAAAATACTTTACAGCATAACAATACATGATAATAGGTTGTATGCTTATGCAAGGCTACATATTTACTGCATAAGAAGATAATGTTAGAAACCATCCTACTAACTTGTTGCCTTTACCTTTTGCTACAAAATTCCTTTTATTCTGCCATAATGAAGGATCACTAGTGAGTTTAGGTTTTATGAGTAGGCATTATAGTGCACGCTAAGTACGTTATCTGAGAACCTATAGCATGGTTGAGACATAAAACACAGTTATATAAGAAAGGAATTGTCTGGATGGAGAAGAGGGAATCAGTGCCAGAAGTATATCTGCTGTCACATTTGTTCTGTATGACCAAATATAGCATAAACTGAATATGATTCATTGAAATGTGAATTGTTTCCAATACTACAAAGCTTCAAACACATTGATGATATTATAATTATCTACCTAGAAAAATCTAAAGAATCATTAGGAAAACTGATAAGTTACAAAGTAGTTCAGAAAAGCGTATAGACAGAAAACAGGTATACAAACATTTAACAGAATCTTTATATACTAGTAATAATCTTTCGTAAAAGGCAACAGAATTAAGAAGCCATTTACAACAGAAAGAAAAAGCAAAATGCTCAGAAATAGGTTTATCATGAATGGTTAAAACCTATGTAAATTTAGGTGGAAAAACAATCATTTTCCTGGAAAGGATGAATCTAGGTGAGACTGGGGTAATTTCTACATAATTAGTTTGATATTTAATTAATTTATATTAATATATAAGTTAAAATTCCAATGAGGCTTTATTGGCTATTTGAAAAAAGTTGTTTGATAAAATATTACCTGCATGAATATGGATAAGGTTAATCAAGATAAACCACCGAAAACAAAAAGAATGAAAATCTCTGATATATCAGGCAGGAAATTGTATGGCAAAACTGCAGTGAATAAAAAGAGGCAGATCTGGCTCGAAATTCAGAGAAAGAGAGAGAGAGAGAGATCACTGAGAGAACATGAATGCATAAAATATTACTGAATGAAATTCACCAGGCAGGTTAGCACTGATTATGGAAGAAGTATAGTATGAAAGATATGTACCTGTGGGGATTGAGGTTTTTTTTTTATAAGTTTGCATATTTTTGTGAGAAAAGATTACACTTGTTATTTATAATATCAGCTTAAACATACATGTATGTAAGCATATATGATGTATTTGTGTATGCGTGTGTGTTAACCTTAGAGCAGACACTGAATGTAGGACTTTAAAGCAGTCATTTAACCCCCACAAGCCACACGTGTGCCTTCTGTAAAAATCCAGTAATTGCTCTTGAAATTAAATAAGAAAAAAAATATTAAGTTTTACTTAATGGTTACATATCAAGCAGGGGCTTAGTAACTACATTTAGGTGTTATATAATATATATCACTTAGAAAATCCAAGCAAACGACTAAAAGATGAGGTCTACCGGATAAATACTTCAGTAAGAAAGGCAGAGAGCAGAAAAAAATTAATGGCTTCCCAAAGGCACAAGTATGCATGTCTGAGAAGGAGAGGAGGAACTACGGAGACATAGAGAATGATCACTATTTCTGGTAAAAAAATTTCTGGTAAAAATTCAGCTCCAAATGCCAGGCTTACCTCTTTGGGTTTCTGTTGGTTCGCGAACTGGTCCCCTTACATGGGGGGCAAGGAGAGAGGGAAGGAAGAGGTAGGCCGCCCCAGATTGGTAGGCGGCAATTTACTGAGTAAGGGAATTTACATACAAGGCTTGTCTCCCAGGGCTGCATCCCCACTTGCTTGAATCTTAAAAGTTCATATAGAGGCCTTAACGGGGTTCAGTCATATATTCAGTCCAGATGGTCTCAGCAACACCTCGCTCTCTCGAGGCTGTGTCCTTGGAACAGCTCCCACTGTGGGAACAGTGAGCAGAACGTATCTTCCAAGGGCGGGGAGGGGAGAGGAACCTCTGATTGCTCTGAACCAGCTCACAGGTCAAGCAGCAGTCACATCCTTCTCCAGGAGCTCCCCCAACAGTTTCCTTCTTCCAGATCTTGTTTCTATAATATCTCCCTGCCTTGTTAGATGATTTTTTGTTGGTTTGTTTTGTTCAATTTTGGTTTCGTTTGGTAATATTAGTGGTGCTCTTTGAGAAGAGTGGCACAAATTTCCTAGTCTGCAATTATTCCAAAGGAAAGTCCATACATAGAGTTTCAGATGGATTATGCTCACTTCATTTTCACAACAAAGCTATATTCTTGAAACGTACTAATTCCCTATCAAATATTTTATAATGATTGTATACAGCACAAAATGAACCAAATATTTTGATGCTTTCATTGTAAAGCAAACCAACAAATAAAAAATTCTTTTGGCTGTGTAAATAGGTATAATGTCTATGTACAAATAAACGTGAGTAGGTTTTTTTGAGCATGGAGTAGGTTGTGGAAGGGTATGTATGAGAACGCTTGCCATAAGAACATTGGGGTGCAAACTGCAATCAGAAGGGTAATGAGGGACATCAATAATTTCTCTGAACCTAGTTTTCTACTGTGTCTCTAGCAATAATAACCAGATATCTTGAAAATAAATAAGTGTAACAGAAAAAGACATGTTTAATAAACATCTTAGGAGAATTACTTTTTCCAGCATCACTGAGATTTAATTACAAGTAAAAATTTATATCTTTAAGGTGTTCAAAGTGATGCTTTGATATATGTATATATTATGAAATGACTACCACAATCAACCTAATTAACATATCACCTCACATAATTACCATTTTTTTCTGTGAGAACAATTAAAATCTACTTTCTTAGCAAATTTCAAGTTTACAATATAGTTTTAAGTATAGTCACCATGCTGTACATTATATCTTCAGAATTTATTCATCCTGCACAACTGGAACTTTGTATATTGGTAATTCCCTGGTGGTCTAGTGGTGAAGACTCTGTGCTTCTACTGCAGGGGGCATGGGTTCCATCCCTGGTCCTGGTCAGGAAACTGAGATCCTGTATGCCGCGTGGCACAGCCAAAAAAAGAAAACCAAAAACAAAAACACGAAAAGATGTTCAACATCATTAGCCATGAGGGAAATGCAAATTAAGACTGCAATAAGATATCATTACATACTATTGGAACAGCTAAATTAAAAAACAGTGATGATACCAAATGTTAGCAAGGATGCAGAGAAACTGGATCTCTCATATATTGCTGAGGAGAATGTAAAATTGTACACCTGCTCTGGAAAAGTTTGGTAGATAATTTTAAAACTAAATATACACTTACCACATGACTCTTCAATCTTCCTCCTCAACATTTATCCCACAGAAATAAAAATTTGTCTACAAAAACTGTTGTACATGAATGTTCATAGCAGCTCCATTTATAATAATCAAAAAGTGGAAATAACACAAATGACCTTCAATGAGTGAATGGTTAAACAAACTGTGGTACATATATACCATGGAGTGTTACTCAGCATTACAAATGAATGAACTATTAATACTCACACAAGTTAGATGGAGCTTAAGGTTATTACACTGGGTAAAAAAAGTAGAACCTCAAAATACTACATATTTATGATTTCATTTACATAACATTATCTAAATGAAAATAATGTAGAGGTGGAAAACAGATTCCCAGGGTCTAGACATGAAGCTAGATGAGGAGTGTGACTGTAAAGGGGTATATGATAGAGTTCCTTTGTGGTGATGGAACAATTATGTATCCTTACTGTGGTAGTGGTTATACAAATCCATATATGTGATAGCATTTCATAGAACTTACAGACGCACACATACACAGAGAGAGAGAGAGATAGAGAGAGAGAGAGAGAGAGAGAGAGAGAGAGAGAGAGAGAGAAATGAGTGCATGCAATAACTAATGAAATCTGAATAAAGTCTATAATCTAATTGATAATATTCTACTAAAGTCAATTTCCTGATTTTGATAATGTACTATGGTTACGCTACCATAGTACCTACCATATGGTAGTATGCTACCATAAAGGGAAGCTGAATGAAGGATACACAGGAATTCTTTGTACTATTTTCACAATCCATTATGAATGTAAAATTACTTCAACATATAAAGTTAAATAAAAAATAATGAAAATAATTAGAACAATAATGATAATTTGTGTTAGTATTAATTGATGGATAATCTCATATGATCCTCACAGCAATCCTATGATTTAGAAAATATTATTAATTCTACATCACAGGATTGCCATGAGGTGTCAATGAGGAAGTCTTTTGGAAAATTAAAAGCAGCATAGAATTATAAGCCATTATATTATCACAACACATCTCAAATTTTTGTATACATCCCCTATAAAAGTACACAGCCATGTACACACACTTATATAGACACATTTACAAATCAAAATGGCCAATTTCACATATCAGAAAGGAGAAAACTCTGTCTTGGAAAGATCTTTCATTTCCTTTAATTTAGTCATCCTAGAATAAAAGGCTGTCATGAATTTGTCAAATTAACACTTGTTAAGTGGAGCACAGAGTGTTGGATCACAGCAGAATTTGAAATAGAGAAGTTTATTACTCACAGGTCCTGGAGGAATTACCGGGCAACCCTTGAGGGGTCACATAGGGAGGTCAAGGCAGAGTGCAGCCAGAGGGAGAGACAGGACGTAGGGCACATGCCTTTATTAGGGTCCATGGGTGGAGTGTTTTGGGGTTTCCAGGTTATGGTGGGATTGATCAATTCAAGTCAAAAGAGTGGAGTTTTGGTAAGCCCCATGGGTGTCTTATCTAAAGGGCACGTAAGAGGGGAGACTGTTGATCACAAGGACTCTTGGGGAAGTTGTATCAGGAACTTATATTTACTTATAACTTTGCCAGCTGCTATGTAGGGCATGTGCTTGCATGAAGGACAAGTGTCTGTGCAAGGCCCCCTCAGGCCATTTGGTTGAACAAAATGGATGCCAAGGCAGCAATATCATGGAGTAGCTTAGCTAAATTTTCAACAAAAGCACAAAGTGACACTTTCATAAATATGGAAAGCCAATATTTAGATTAATATCTAAATTTAAAATATTTCATGAAATCCTTAAATAAAGAGGACATAGCAGGCATTTGAAACACCAGATCCTCAATGATATTGTAATGCTACAATAATGAAAACCTTGTACTATTGGCTCAATTAATGACAAAGATCAATATACTTAACTGAGAGTTGAATTGCTCTTGCATAAAGTAGGTATTTAACAGAAGTAAACATCCACAGATATATTGTCAATTTATAACATAGCCAAACTCAGTCCATGTGTGTTAAAATTTAGATTCTAAAAAAATTAAAATTAAAAAAGGCATCATTATTTACAATTGCTAAGACATGAAAGCAACCTAAGTGTTCACAGATAGATGAATGGATAAAGAAAATGTGGTACATATCTACAATGAAATATTATGCAGCCATAAAAAAGAAGGAAACCTTGCCATCTGTGACAACATGGATGGATCTTGAGGGCATTGTGCTAAGTGAAATAAGTCAGACAGAAATAATCTCACTTATATGTGGAAGCTAAAAATAAATAAATAGAACCAAATTCATGGAAAAAGAGATCAGATTTGTGGTTACCTGAGGCAGAGGATGGGATTGGGAGAATTGGATGAAGGTGGTAAAAAGTCATACACTTACAGTTATAAAATAAATATTGGGGATCTAATATAAAACATGATGACTATAGTTAACATTGTTGTGTAGTATATTTGACAACTGCCAAGAGAGCAAATAATAAAAGTTCTTACAAGGAAAAATCATTTTTTTATGACCATATGAGGTGATGAGTGTTAACCAAACCTCTTGTGGTAATCATTTTGCAGTATATGTGTGTCAAGTCATTATGTTGTACGCCTTGAAATTATACAGTGCTCTTTGTTAATTATATCTCAGTAAAACTGGAAAAATAAAATAATTTTCAACACCCTCCCCCCAAAAAAAAGGCATTACTTACTTTCACCCAGATGGAGGTTCATGGTGAGTTATTTAATGAAAAAGATGGATTATGTAAGATTAATTCTACTTGGTAAAAATGCTATTTTGTTTCAAGGTCTCCAGTGGGTCACCGGATCAAGATGTAGCCTTAGTCAAACTCTATAACCTCCCTTGGAAAATTACTCCAAACTGATTACCTGAAAGCTCAGGTAACAGCCCAGCTAATGGACAGGTGTTGAAGTCAGTGAGAAAAACACACATGATCCCATGTTTTCAGAAGCTACCAAGGCCAAACTTTATGGACTGGCTTTGAAGAGACAGAGAAACATAAATGTTGTTATCATCACAATATTTGATTCTATACAACGACTTGCATGAATACATGCAATTTTGGAGTATTATATATATTTCTAAACGTGGCAAATGTTGAATAAAATGAACTAGGCAATTAATATTGATTAAAGAAGAAGTATGAAATGAAGCGTAATGGAGAAGGTATTACTTTTGTTTTTTTATGTTCCTTTGCCTGGTGTCACTAGCAATGGTGAAAAATAATTTGCAATGTTATTAAGAAAATTATTACGAAAAATAATAAAATAATTGATACCATAGATCAGTTATTTGATATGCTGTTGCAAATAAGAAAAAATGATAATAATGATAATCATTAACACTTGATGCTTACTTACATTTTCTGGCAGAGAGCTTAGTGCTTATATGTAGATTATCACCCTTGACCCTCACAACAATCTTACTCTATAAAAATATTATGAATTGTATATCACAGAATTTTCATGAGAATTCAGTGAGGCAACATATGTAAAGACCCTTTTGGAATCTGAAAAGTAGTAACAGAAACATAAACGGTTTTATTTATACTATCACAAAATTAAATTTCATTAAAAATACACATTTAATAATCACATTTGAGGGAGTTCCCTGGTGATCCCTGGTTAGGACTCTGCGCTTTCACTGCCACTGGGAAACTAAGATCCCACAAGCCGCACGGCGCCGCCAAAAAATGTTTTTAAAAATCATATTTGATTTGTTGTTTAGAATTCACTTTGCTATCTATGAGATATGAAGTTGAACTAGCCCGGGACAACTACGGTAAGAAAAAGAGGAAGTGAGAAAAGCAGCTGCCCCAGACCCCCTCCCAGCAG
This sequence comes from Monodon monoceros, assembly GCF_005190385.1. Lineage (NCBI taxonomy): Eukaryota > Metazoa > Chordata > Mammalia > Artiodactyla > Monodontidae > Monodon > Monodon monoceros. Next base: position 120,158,761 of record NW_021703779.1, read on the forward strand.
CAAGTCCAGGAGGCAGAAGGTGCTCTGGCCTCCAAAAGGAAGAAGCCATGTGTCAGGTACCTGCCCGCAGAAGCCCTGTGACAGCCCTGCCTCCTCCCACGGCAGCATGCTGGACTCCCCGGCCACCGCCTCAGCGGCCTTGGCCTCCCCGGTTGCCGCGGCTGCCACCCACTCGGAGCAAGCCCAGCCCCTCTCCCTCACCACCAAGCCAGAGACCCGGGCCCAGCTGGCTCTCCACTCAGCTGCCTTCCTGTCAGCGAAGGCTGCCGCCACCTCCTCTGGCCAGATGCGCAGCCAGCCCCCCTTCCTGTCCCGGCCCCTCCCCCTGGGGTCCGTGCCCACAGGTCTGCTGACGTCCCCCCTTTCCTTCCCAGGCACGCTCCATGCCCACCAGGCCCTCCCCGTGCTCCAGGCCCAGCCTCTTTCCTTGGTCACCAAGCCTGCCCACTAAGCTGCCCCCTGACCTATGCAGGCTGTCACGTGGCCCATCGAGTAGTAATGATAGAGCAGAAGAAGAAAAGAAAAAAAAGGGAACTTTATTGGTCAATATTTGACCACTTCGGACTGTTCTGTAAAGTGACTGGTAACAGCAGTACTTTACGTTTTGTAGATGTAACCAGTAGCTGATCTTAAGGCTTTTTAAAAAAACAAAACAAAACAAAAACCTTTAAAAAACAAGAACTGAAAAGTAGTGTGTTATTCTTCCTATATGTGCAGCGGTGGATGGACCTGGGCAGAAGGCACCTCTGTCTCTACCTCCTGGACTCTCTGCCCTCCTCCCTCTTCCCATCACCCCCCGCGTCCCGGCTTCCCCCACCCAGCCTGCATGTTGGCCGTTGCTGCCATTTCTAGCCCGTAGCCTCTTCATCTACATCGCATTCCTGGACATTCCCTTTTACTTGGCCCACGTTTTTCTCCTTTGCTCAGCTCCGTGGGTTCTTGCCTTCACATTCGTCCTCTGCCCAGTGTAAGGCTGTCACCATGTGAGAAGACACCTCGGCCTCGTTTGTCTCCACCAGCGTCCCTTTTCCCTCAGTGGCCCTAATGCCCCAGCCTCCAGTTTTGTTGGGGGGAAGAGGTCCTCTGCAATGTTCTTCCCCGCATTTAAAGGGACTCAAGGTGCCTGCAACTTCCTCAGCAAAGTAGCCTGTGCTCCACCCGCTTATGTCCCCTCACAGCCCCGGAGTGTCAGACAGGACCTGGCTCTGAGGTCTGGCTCCTGTCACCTGGGTCGGTCCGTGCTAACACAATCTGCCAAAGCTCTAAAGACCCTCCTCCCTCCCCCATCGCCTCACACACTTCTTCTGTATTGCCTTTCATTTTTATGGGGATTTTGGGAACAATTCAAACTCCCAGTTGTTTATTTTCACAAAAGAAAATAAAATTGCCATTGCAAGAAAAAAATGTTTTTTAAATCTTGTGTGATTTGTTTAGAATTCACTTTGCTATCTATGAGATATGAAGTTGAAGTAGGTTGTTAGTCATATAGTCCCTAAAATAAAAGCTCTGCTTATCTTGTTCCATATGATTATTCATGAAACATTCTGATTACAATGATGTAGTGTGTAGTTTGGTTTTAATATCCCAATGCCCCAAACAAATGAATATTATTAATCACCTTAAAAAACTAGGAAAATCCACTGAAAAATTTTAAAAATCAGTAATATAGTTTGGTGAGAGAAGCAGTATTTAAGGAAGTAAATACAACCAGTGGCTTCCCTATGTATCAGCAATAAATCTTTTAAAAATAACAATTCATAAAAGAATCTATCCACAGCAGAAAGAAAATATTAAAAGATGTCAATGAATAAATTTAAGCATACAAAATGTCCTGGTTGTATATAAATACTGTCCTCTTGTGTGTGTGTGCGTGTGTGTGTGTGTGTGTGTGTGTGTGTTCCCACGTGCAATAGATCCTGGATGGAAAAACAACCTACTGAAAATAGCTAATCAAATTATAATTTGAAAGTGATTTTGTTTTTTAGGCATTGGACATAGTATTATTACAGTCTAAGCAAATGTGAATACCACTAAGAAACCAAATAATGCCAATGAGTAATATTTAATACATTAAACAGTACTATAAAGATATAATCATTAAAACAACCATTAGATCAATAGCTCAAATGGATATGGGGAAATTCAACACTTGCAACTCAATTCTCACCGTTAAATGGATACATTACACACATTTTTAAAGGTTGTATTTGAAAATATCCCCCAAATAAAAATCTAACAAGTACATCCTTAATGATTTGTTGAATGAGGAAAACAATTAGCAGATGAGTGTGTAAGTTATGACTTCCTTTCTGTGAAATAAAAAAAGTTTTAAAAACGTCTCTCTGTTTACATATTAATGGTGAGTATATATAATTTTATGGGAGGAAAATGATGACGAGAAATTCTTAAATGCTATTAGTAATTGTTAAGGCTAGGCTTCCACTAAGTTTGATAATTAAATGGAAGTATCAGGGTATATTCTCCATTGCAACTCAATCCATTCATTATTTATCAAATGTGTAATGTGAAAATAATATAATGATAGAGAAGTTATTCCAACACTTTAGCATTTTACTTACTTTAAAATACATATTATACATTATTTCCAAGTACCAGAGTTAGTTTTCTTAAGTTATATGAAACACTAGTTACCCATACCAATTGTGATACCTTTAAAATTTTTCTATTAAAAAAAGCTATCAGGGGCTTCCCTGGTGGCGCAGTGGTTGAGAGTCTGCCTGCCGATGCAGGGGACACGGGTTCGTGCCCCGGTCCGGGAAGATCCCACATGCCGCGGAGCGGCTGGGCCCGTGAGCCATGGCCGCTGAGCCTGCGCGTCCGGAGCCTGTGCTCCGCAACGGGAGAGGCCACAACAGTAAGAGGCCCGCGTACCGCAAAAAAAAAAAAAAAAAAAAAAATCTATCAACAACCAAGTTAATTGGTTTCTTGACCCACTAGGTGGGACATTGAAATAGAACAATTTGGTAATTGTGGGTTATTAAGATAGAAAAATAATGGAGGAAATGTTTAAGAGTAATCCTGTATCTTTAACAGCAAAACAACAAAATAGCAATATATTTGAACGTTTGTTAATATATAGTTTTGATGCTAAAAACTTAGTTTTGTACTTAAAGCTTTATACTTACTTAGAACTTACCAACATATAAGTAACTTGAGTAAATCTATTAACTAGCTAATATTAAGTCCCAGTATTAAGTTGACATCTCAATGTTGTTTGGTTTTCAGGTGGCTGTCAGTGCAACCCTGGGTGAGTTGGCACCAAAGTCCCTACAAACTTGTTTTGTGAGGACCTGGATCCCAAAATACAGAAGAGCATCAAATGTCTAAGAGGCCTATATTAGGCATAATCCCAAAATAAGTACCACCTGAATTGTTTGAGAGAAGAACCTAAGGCACATATTTTTGGGGTGATATGTGTGGAGGATTATTTTAATTGTGATTCATGAAGAGAGCTATTGCCATTCACTTAGGAAAACCAAGAAATTCATGTTGAAAAAAATTGAGAACTTATAGTTTGCTCTGGAAGGAGGCAGGCAGACAGCAATTTTATAATAACCAATAGCTTTACCAATTATCAAAGTTAATCCATCAGTAAGGGAAAAACAAAAACCAAAACAAAATGAAGAGATAATCTAAAATTCTAAAGGATAAACTTATCAGGTATTTTCAAGGACACTTAGGATGAAAAAAATTTTTTTCATAGAAAGATTTAAAAAAGAAGTTTCAAAAATGATAAACATACGGAAAAAAGGCTCAATATTGTAAAGTTGTTAATAGTTCATGAATTAACTTATAGTCATTTTAGAATTAAAAGTCCTAATACAGCCTAACATAATTTTTGTAAGTTTAATTAAGTGAGGTAATGGTAATCTCCAAAAATAAATTGGTGGTATATGACACAGAAGCAATGGATAAATAGAATAGGAAAAGCAATTGAATAATGGTTACTCTACTATAAAGCTATAATAATTTAGACAGTTTGCTGCTGGGTCAGTCATTGGTCATCGCAACTTATTTGAGAGGTAGCTGTAGCACAAAGTCAATATCTGTCAGAAAACCACACATAAATCCTCAATTTAAAACATATGCCTGAATTCAGCCCACATGGGTTAAAATTTAAATTTCATAATTTTCAAACATTTCAGACATTAATTCATGAAGCAATCTGACTTAGACATCTGTGATGTACTTAGTTTTTATAGTGTGATGAAACATGAAAAAATAAATTTATACAATATTTCCCATTGTTAAAAAAAACTCAAATACCTTAGAGTTTGTGTGTATGTGTGTGTATGTATGTACATATTAGGATTTCTTTTGAACATACAGAAAGGTATCGAGGAAATACACTAAACAATTTGCATTGCTTATAAAAGGACTGGAGAAATATATAGGGTGTGATGGGAGATCATTGCACTTTCGTTATGTCTTTACATTATTTACTATTTCAAAATGAGCAAATATTTCTCTTTAATTAAGATACAATTTAGAAAGAAAATGCAATGTGGTTAAAAATGAAAGGAAACTTTGCTTAATTCTTCTATAACTGACAAGCAGTACACTTTGTGCTTTTAAGTGGATTACCTTGTTCAGTCTTTACACACATACAAAAATATAGTATAGTTGTTAGTTCTACATTATAGACAGCTCAGAGTGACTAAAGAGATTGATACATGAGAAAATTATCACGGAAAGAGCTTACAATGTTCAGGTCCATCCTTAAAAATTAAATATAAATAAATATAAAATAGATAAAAACATTTTCACTGCTGACTTTTGAAATGTTATTTAGAATCTATGAATTTTTACTAAAGTTAATCACATTATCAACTTACAATTTTGGAAAGTAACTTACAGTCATCCTCAATTTACAAAAAAAAGGCAATAAAAAATCTTGTTTTTCTGTGTATATTTAAATACATACAGGCATATGTATTTTTAAGAGAACAATCAGGAAATATACCACATTGTTAATACTTCTTACTATAGGAGATATGAGGCAGAGAAGGTTGGTGTGGGTGAGAAGGATTGCTAATTTTTATTATATATCCTTAGCTAGTTCCATTTGAAATAGTGAAAAGGAGCTATTTTGTTATTTAATATAGTCAATAGAGATAGAGATAAAAATGAAAGGTCCTACAGGCAAATCAATTCACAAGAAAATTTTAAAAGTCACTTACCTTCTAGAAACTATAAGTTTTCTCTTCTGTAAACCAAAGATATTAACCATACTTAATATTAAATTTGGACAAAAGTAGCAGCACTGATGATGATTATTAAGATTTACAGACTACTTACACGGCAGGCTGACTGCTTGGTGTGTATTTGTGGATAATCTCACTTGAACCTTGTAAAAGTCCTATGATACAGATGATATTATTAATTCTGATGATTCAGTTCCTCTTGGAAATTGAGAAGAGATAGAAACAAGCTATTAAATTATCACATTTGCTTCAAAGCCAAAATACACATATAATTATGTTCTCTTGATATCCTCTTTAGAAGCCAATTATCTATATATCAGGATGTGATTATCCAGACTAATCCTTCGTATTAGCTATGCTTAATCACCCCTATTCCATTAATTGTCATTTTATGCCTCAAGGTCTCAGGTGAAACTGGAGTTCAAGAAACTTGAAACCCAGTTCAAGGAACTGCCACAGGTAAACACTGTGTATTGGCTGCCATGTGACTCTGAACTGACCACGTGAAGACCAGAATTTCGGAATAGAGATGAAGATCCCAGGTCTAAAGAACATGGGGTAAGGAGTGGTTAGGAAGACCCAGTCTCTAAAGCATGAATACAGTCTGAGTTGCTCTGTACTATTGTACATGTAATTTGCTGGTTATAGTGATGCAGTAAACAGTTGGGGCAGAACTTAACATTTAGTAAATCCAAGAAAATGCAGTAAAGAATGATGACCTTCGCTAAGATAATTTGGCAGAAGAAACAGTTTTATTGAGGTATAATTTATATGCTGCAAAATTCACCCATTTTAATGGTGTATAATTTAAAGATTCTTAATACATTTACAGAGCTGGGCAACTATCACCACAACCTAAGGCAACTACTAATCTACTTTTTTTCCTTTATGGATTTGGAGTTTCTGGACATTTTGTATAAAAGCAGTAATACAACATGTGGCCTTTCTGTCTGGCTTTCATCTAATTTAATGCTTTTGAGTTTAATCCACTGGCAGCATATACTGATACTTCATTCCTTTTCACTACCAAATAATATTCCAGTGTACGGCTATATCACATTTTGTTCATCCATTCACCGCATTGCGTGGACACATGCTTTCACTATTTGAGGTAAATACCTAGGAGTGGAATTATATGCCAAGTTAATGCTAAATGAACATTTAACATTTTAAGAAGTTGCTATACCATTTTCCAAAGTGGCTGCATCATTTTTCATTCCAACAGCAATATGTGAGAGTTTCAGTTTCTTTACATCCTTTTCAACACTTGTTATCATCTGACTTTTATATGTAATATTTTGCTAGGTCTGAAGTGGTATCTTATTGTGGTTTTGATTTGCATTTCCCTAATGACTAATGATTTTGAGCGTCACTTCATGTACTTCAGGCCATTCCTATGTTCTGTTTGTTAAAATTTCTATTTACAATTTTGCCTGTTTTTAATGGGATTATTTGCCTTCTAATATATTCTGGGTACAAGTTCTTTATTGAATACATCATTTAAAAATACTTTCTCCCATTGTATGAATTGTGTTTTCACTTTATTAATGAAGTCATTTGAAGTACAAATGTTTTTTAATCTTGATGAAGTAAAATATACATTTTTTAATCTCTTGTGCTTTTGTGTCATAGCTAAGAAATATTTGTCTAACTCAAGGTTTAAAAATTTACCATTAGCTTTTTTCTAAGAGTTTTATACTTTTAAGCTCTTAATTTACATCTATGATCCATTTTGAGTTAATTTTTAGGTTTGGTTTGAGGCAAGAGTCCACATTAATCCTCTTATATGTGGTTATCCAGTTGTCTCAGAGTAACTTATTGAAAAGATTATTCTCTCCCAATTGAAAGGTCTTGGTGCCCTTGTCAAAAATCAAATAACCATAGATATATGGTTTTACATCTGGACTCTCAGTTCTATGCCATTGATCTGTATGTCTATTGTTTTCCCAATACAACACTGTCTTGATTACTATAGCTTTGTAGTAAGTTTTAAAATCTGTCAGTGTAAGTTTTCCAATGTTATTCTTCTTTTAAATATTGTTTTGGAAAGAAATATAGATCAATGGAACAGGATAGAAAGCCCAGAGATAAACCCACGCACATATGGTCACCTTATCTTTGATAAAGGAGGCAGGAGTGTACAGTGGAGAAAGGACAGCCTCTTCAATAAGTGGTGCTGGGAAAACTGGACAGGTACCTATAAAAGTATGAAATTGGAACACTCCCTAACACCATACTCAAAAATAAACTCAAAATGGATTAAAGACCTAAATGTAAGGCCAGAAACTATCAAACTCTTAGAGGAAAACATAGGCAGGACGCTCTATGACATAAATCACAGCAAGATCCTTTTTGACCCACCTCCTAGAGAAATGGAAATAAAAACAAAAATAAACAAATGGGACCTAATGAAACTTCAAAGCTTTTGCACAGCAAAGGAAACCATAAACAAGACCAAAAGACAACCCTCAGAATGGGAGAAAATATTTGCAAATGAAGCAACTGACAAAGGATTAATCTCCAAAATTTACAAGCAGCTCAGGCAGCTCAATTACAAAAAAACAAACAACCCAACCCAAAAATGGGCAGAAGACCTAAATAGGCATTTCTCCAAAGAAGATATACAGATTGCCAACAAACACATGAAAGGATGCTCAACATCACTAATCATTAGACAAATGCAAATCAAAACTACAATGAGATATCATCTCACACCGGTCAGAATGGCCATCATCAAAAAATCTAGAAACAATAAATGCTGGAGAGGGTGTGGAGAAAAGGGAACACTCTTGCACTGCTGGTGGGAATGTGAATTGGTACAGCCACTATGGAGAACAGTATGGAGGTTCCTTAAAAAGCTACAAATAGAACTACCATATGTCTGAGCAATCCCACTACTGGGCATATACCCTGAGAAAACCATAATTCAAAAAGAGTCATATACCAAAATGTTTATTGCAGCTCTGTTTACAATAGCCAGGAGATGGAAGCAACCTAAGTGTCCATCGACAGATGAATGGATAAAGAAGATGTGGCACATATATACAATGGAATATTATTCAGCCATAAAAAGAAACAAAATTGAGTTATTTGTAGTGAGGTGGATGGACCTAGAGTCTGTCATACAGAGTGAAGTAAGTCATAAAGAGAAAGACAAATACTGTATGCTAACACATATATATGGAATCTAAGAAAACAAAATGTCATGAAGAACCTAGGGGTAAGATGGGAATAAAGACACAGACCTACTAGCGAATGGACTTGAGGATATGGGGAGGGGGAAGGGTAAGCTGTGACAAAGTGAGAGAGTGGCATGGACATATATACACTACCAAACGTAAAATAGATAGCTAGTGGGAAGCAGCCGCATAGCACAGGGAGATCAGCTCGGTGCTTTGTGACCACCTGGAGGGGTGGGATAGGGAGGGTGGGAGGGAGGGAGACGCAAGAGAGAAGAGATATGGGAACATATGTTTATGTATAACTGATTTACTTTGTTATAAAGCAGACACTAACACACCATTGTAAAGCAATTATACTCCAATAAAGATGTTAAAAAAATAAACATACCTTTTGACTTCTAAAATAAAATATTGTTTTGACTCTATACATCTTTTGTGTTGCCATATGAATTTTAGAATGAGCTTGTCAATAGCTGTGAAAAAGACAGCTGGGCTTTTAATAGGGTTGTGTTGAATCTATAGATCAGTTAGAGAGTATTGCCATCTTAACATTATTCTTCCAATTAATGAGATGTTCCTTCATTTATTTAGATGTCCTTTAATTTCTTTCAGCGATGTTTTATAGTTTTCATTGTACAAGGTGTGGACTTTTTTGTTAAACATATTCTTCAGTATTTTATTCTCTTTGATGATATTGTGAATGGAATTTCTTCATTTTCATTTTTTTTTGTTGTTTTTTTGGCCACACCACAAGGCTTGTGGGATCTTTGCTCTCCAGCCAGAGATGGAATCCAGGCCCTAGGCAGTGAAACTGTAGAGTCCTAACCACTGAACCACCAGGGAATTCCCTTCATTTTCTTTTTGGACTGTTAATTGCTAGCATTTACACATACTATGACGTTCGCATGGAGACCTTGGGTGCTGAGACCTTGCTGAGCTTGTTTATTAGTTCTTGGTTTTTGTGTGTGTGGATTCCCTAGGATTTTCTACATACAGGGTCATGTTTTCTGCAAATAAAGACAGTTTTAATATTTCCTTTCCAGTCTGGATTTTGTTTCATCTCTTTTACTTACTTAACTGCACTGGCTAAAACTACCAGTACAATGTTAAGTAAAAGTGGTAAGGGTAAATATCTTTCATTTGTTCCCGATCTCAAGTGGAAGGCATATAGTTTTTCATCATTATACACCATGTTTTTAGTGGTGTTTTCTTGTGAATGCCAATCCCTGCTATACATGATCTTGCTCACCTTCTATCAGTAGACTTCTGTAGCTTGTTACTCACTGCATGCTAGCCTGATGTTGGGAATCTTCTCTGTTTCCCTGGTATAAGCTAAATCTTAGGTAGGTGAGATATTAGGTCCTTGTGGGCAGGCCTTTCTCAGCAATGTTGTCCCTTCCCCACCCGTAGGAAACCTCTAATGATCTGAGCCCAGATCATTGTTTTATCTCTCCCCCAGGAGTAAAGAATATTCTACTTTCCTGTACACCCAGTTTCAGGTGTAAATAAACGACTTATTTATGGTCATTAAGTTACAACATAAACTATGATCCCTGACACTCACTCAGTAAGAAAAACATGACTTTTTAATTACATTTTTAATGAGGAGTTAATTTTTATTTTAATATAAAACATGCAATGGAAATTGTATGTGCCTGTTAATATTTACAAATATATTATATCCTGATAACTTGTTTATATACCAATGTAATAATTTTTATGTATTTATAACATTTTATGCATAGGTTTGCCTACAATACCAAGTAGATATATGTTAATTGTGGTTTCTGCTACTCTAAATAACTTTAATAAAATTTGCTATTTTTCTAATGAAAAAAGACTTCCAAGCCTATATTACATGATAATTTCATGCTAATTTTAGAAGCTAAATAGCTGTCATATATTGATCTCTGCAGTCCCCATAGTAACCATGAGATATTAATCTCTTTAATATTAAAATCTCAGCCAAACTACTGCACATTGTGCAAAGTAAATGCTAAAGATATGATTTTATTGAAATAATTTATTAAGAAGGAAATTCTCCATAAGCATTTTTAGGATTTTTGGTTAGAATTATAGTCACAGTAATATGGAGTAATTTGTTAGAATAATAAGTTTAAAGAACCATATAAACTCAAAATTACCAGAGTCAGTTTTTTAAAAAAAGGAAAATTATCTATAATGTTCTTCAAGAATATTTATATACTTAAAAAGGCCTTCATAGAAACTAATAATCTCAAATATTTTTGAGTTTGCAGATTGCTATTCATTGACATTGTAATAGTAGTAAATAGAAAATTAAATGTCAAAATGTTTTCTCTAGAGATCTTTTATATCTTCCTCATATTACTGAAAAGAACATATTATATTTATTAATGGGATTATGGGGAAATATCTCAGTGTGAAATAATTATGTGACATCAGGCATTACTCAGTGCTCTTGGATTCTTTCAGCATCAGTTTTCACTAATATAAAATTGGGAGATAAATAAATGTGCTGTTAAATAACTTACTTAAACTTGTATATATAAGGCAGATAGTGGTGTTTAAAATTATAAATAGATATAAATGTTTACTTATTTAACTTGAGGTCATTTTATGCCTGTAAAATATAATAATGAAAATGCTTCCGTTGCTACATAAATTTTTCAGTTTGACTACATAAAAGGTTTCAGTTGGATAAATAAGGCTGTAATTCAGCTCCATATTCTTAATGTTTCTGTTTAGATCAAAAGCCTGCATTGAATTAGTACATATGTTTCACCGATTTCTTTAAGCAAAGCATGCCTACTTTTGTAAAGTTAATGTGGAAAATGGTAAGAAAAATTACCATTAAATAGTTAAATATTTCAAAGAATATACTTATACATTATACAATATATATTATATAAATATAATTATATATTATTTTATATTATCTATTATAAAACATAATTATTTTATATAATATGTAACATACTATATATTATAAAATATATATTATACAATAGATACTATTTTGGTATATCTAAAATTTATATGTAACTGGGTATCCTCTATTATTTTTGGGTAAATATGACAACCCTACCATTGAATAATACAGAATTAGGAAAACATACACTATTGTGAGTCAACAGCTATATAAAATATTCCAGTGAACATGATACTCCCAAATCTTCCTTCCAGTTATATGGCAGAAACTGTTTCTCACTTGTATCTCTTTGCTCAGAACATATTAGTTAATATTTAGAATGATAATTACCAGGTATTGTGAGAGAAAATAGAGACATCGTGTTAATAAATATGTAGTCAACTTAGGTAGAAGGGAGAAGAGTGCAAATTTGAGGAGGATGGTATGAGGCAGATAAAATAAATTCTGGTTCCACAGGAAATAATAATTTAAAAGTAGTAAATGTCTCAGGGACTACATTGAGATAGAGAGCAAATAAAAGACCATAACTAGTACACATAGAAAAAGTCATTTTTCATAGGGATTCATGTACAGAAAAACAATTTGTCTTAAGGAGTTAGAGGAGAAATAAGCAATCTGTATTTTCCCCTTGTGTCTTGCTCTGATTTAAGAGGATTATAAATTTGCTTTCATCATTTTGATACTTGAAATGAAATACCATAATAGAGGATTTTTAGCATGAGCACATTAGTTTAAAGTCACTTATCTTCCTTCTCCTCTTGGGATTCACAAGGAGAATAAGGCAACAGAAATGCATACCTCTTATATGACGCTAGGAGCAGCTGAAACCTTAAATAATGAAATGATGTCTGTGCTGCCATACGCAGCAGATATAGGACAGTAGTATGACCTGGAGTAAGTAGAGGATATGCCACAAATGCAGATCCCAGAGGCATCTGACAATGTACAGTTCTCGAATTTGAAGACAGGAGCCTGAGCTGAAAATAATAGATCCCTGTGTGCAATACTGGGAACAGTGTGCAAAGGCTGGAGGTACGGTTTTGTTCTGAGAAGGTGAGAGCAACCACAGAGGGGAGGAGGAGGAGGAGGAGGAGGAGGAGGAGGAGGTGGAGGAGGAGGAGGAGGA
>NW_021703779.1:120171304-120233306 GCF_005190385.1 Monodon monoceros
GGAGGAGGAGGAGGAGGAGCAGGAGCAGGAGGAGGAGCAGGAAGAGGAGCAGGAGGAGGAGGAGGAGCAGGTCATAGATAGAGAGGTGGTGGGTGGGGTGTGGGCAAAATGTGTGAAAGGGGCCAAAAGGTACAAACTTCCAGTTATAAAATAAATGTCATGGGGAGGTAATGTACAGCATGGTGACTATAGTTAATAATACTTTATTGCATACTGGAAAGTCGCTAAGAAGAGTAAATCATAAAAGTCCTCGTTACAGGAAAAAAATTTTTTTTGTAACTGTATGGTGATGGATATTAACTAGACTTATTTTGGTGATCATTCTGAAAACCCAAAGGTTTATTATAATACAAGCTGATGGCGGCTTCTAATATTTATATGGAAATGCAAAAGACCTGGAATAGCCAAAAGAACTTTTATTTTATTTATTTATTTTTAAAATTTATTTATTTATTTTTGGCTGCGTTGGGTCTTCGTTGTTGCGCGTGGGCTTTCTCTAGTTGCAGCGAGCGGTGACTACTCTTTGTTGCGGTGCGCGGGCTTCTCATTGCAGTGGCTTCTCTTGCTGCAGAGCACAGGCTCTAGCACTGGCTTCAGTAGTTGTGGCACGTGGACTCAGTAGTTGTAGCTCGCGGGCTCTAGAGCGCAGGCTCAGTAGTTGTGGCGCACGGGCTTAGTTGCTCCACAGCATGTAGGATCTTCCCAGAACAGGGCTTAAACCCGTGTCCCCTGCATTGGCAGGTGGATTCTTAACCACTGTGCCACCAGGGAAGTCCCAAGAACTTTTAAAAAGAACAAAGTTGGAGGGGTTGTACTACTTGATTTCAAGGACATTTTATGAAGTAACAATAATCTACACAGTGCTGTATTGGTATAATGATAAAAATATATAACTGGAATGTGATAGAGATTCCAGTAATAGAACTATACATATATATGCATATATAGACAAATCGATTATCAACAGAGATTCGAAGATAGATTAGAGAGGATAGTCTTTTCAAAATCTGGAGCAATTGCATATCCACATGCAAAAAAATTAATTTTGATCTCTACATCTCACCACATAAAAATTAACTCAGAATAGATCATAGACCTTAATAATGCTTCTATATGAAAACCCAGGGAAAATATTTGTTGCTTTGAAACCATTTCTTATGTACAAAAAACCCAATCTATTAATGAAATAAAAAGATATATTGGGTTTAATTCAAATTACAATCTTTGAAAAACACTGTAAAGAGAATGAAAAGACAAATCACAGATTGTGAGAAAAGGTTTGCCAATCACATATCTGATAAAGGACTTGTGTCAAGAATATATAAAGAATTCTCAAAACTCAATAATAAGAAATCAAACAATCCGATAAAAAAACAAGCAAAAGATTTGAACAGACACTTCATCAAAGAAGATATAGGGATGGCAAATAAGCACATGAAAAGATGCTTAGTCATTAGGGAAATGCTATATCACAATTAGATTCTACTGTGTACTTATTAGAAGGTCTAAAATTGAAAATACTGCTGATACTGTGTCCGTGAGGATGTGGATCACTGGAGCACTACTACACTTCTGGTCAGAATGTAAATGGCACAATCATTTTGGGAAACAATTTAGCAGATTCGTAAAAAGCTAAACATTTACTACCACATGATCAATCCGTTCTAAACCTTGGTATTTATCCAAGAGACATGAAAACATATGTGATGCAAAGAACTATACACAAATGTTCATAACAGATTTACTCATAATGGCAAAAAAAAATAGAAACAACAGAAATGTACACCAACAAGGGTATGGATAAACAAAATTTGGTATATCCATACAGTGGAATACGATTCAGCCATAGAAATGAATAAGCTATAGATACAGCTACATGGATTAATCGCAAAATAATTATGCTGAGTGAAAGAAAGAAGACAGAAAACAATGTATATTGTTTGATTCCATTTATATAAATTTCCAGAATATTTAAACTGATCTATTGTCACAGAAAGCATATCAGTATTTGCCTTGGTTGGAGGTTGGAGAAGGGCAGCAGGGATTAACAGGACAGACGGGATTACAAAGTTGCATGAGGAAAATTTGGAGATGATGGATAGGTTCCCATGTGTGTATAAATGTCAAAAATTATCATAGTTCACATTTTAAATATGTGCAGTTTATTATATATCCTTTATACCTCCAAAAAGCTGTGAATATTTTTAAAAGCTAGTTAGCAGCAGAAACGAAATGACCAAAGTCAAAAACTCTGCCCTGTTCCATACATAAAGGGATGATGAAAAATATGGTTTCTACCAAAAATAAATAAAAATATATATTGTAGGGTCAGGTTTTCCTACTCTGTATTTTTCCATTGTACTCTGTGGTCATAACAATTACTACTTTATTAAAAGTGCATTATGGCTACTAGGTAATTCACATATAATTATGTTTCTATCAAGATGACGAAAGAATTTCTGTTTATGAATTTGTCTGTATTTCAAGTTTTAGTTGTTTCAAATGTACACAATGGTATTTGCCATATACACACAATCCTACAAAAGCAAACTCAAAGGCTCATATAACCCATTTGTCTACATCAACCAAGGGTAATTCCTTCTTAAAATATAACCAAACTGTAGAAATTCAACAAACCTATGAAAGTCACTGCATTTTAAAATAAAAACCTGTCCCAGAACAATTAAAGTGAACATCCTTAAGCTATTCCCTGGTGTTTCGTGCTCTAATTAAAACCTGGTTCTCCGCTGAGAATGCTGCTTCTCTTAAATCCTTCTCAGGTGTTTGCTCTTCCTTACTCCTGCATCTCATGACTCACACTCCCATTGCCACTTCCATACCATTCTCTCCCTGTCATGCTTTATAACCCCAGTTATGAATCTATTGCCTTTAAGACTATATCAACTCTACTACCCAATTCCCACCCTTGTTGTAGTTATTCAGAGACTCTCATCATACCCCTAATCCCATTTGTAAAATTACACTAACATTTGTTGATGATGACTGAAGACTAAAAGATTAAAGACTATCATTTCTGGGTTTGGCAAGCTCAAGTTGTCTGTGTTTGCATAGGTCTATTTGTGGGCTTTCTATTCTGTTCCATTTGTCTATATGTCTATTCGTTTTAAATATCATGCTTTCTTGTTTATTGTAGGTTTTAATTATCATGCTTTCTTTTTTATTGTAGATTTGAAATAAATCTTGAAATTGGGAAGTGTGTTCTTCATCAGTATTGTATAGACTACTCAATGTTTAAAACGAGTTTGTCAATATCTACAAAATAGCCTGCTGAAATTTTCATCAGAATTGCACAGCATCTTTAGATCAATTTAAGAAGAATTGACATACTAATAATACTGTGGTTTTCAATCATTAAAAGGGAACATATCTCAGGCTTCTCTGGTGGCTCAGTGGTTGGGAGTCCGCCTGCCGATGCAGGGGACACGGGTTCGTGCCCCCGTCCGGGAAAATCCCATCATGCTGCGGAGTGGCTAGGCCCGTGAGCCATGGCCGCTGAGCCTGCGCGTCCAGAGCCTGTGTTCCACAACGGGAGAGGCCACAACAGTGAGGCCCGTGTACCGCAAAAAGAAAAAAAAAAAAAAAAAAGGGAATATATCTCAATTCACATTTTTTTCATTGCTTTCAAGAGTGTTTCATATTTTTTTCCACAGAGATTTGTAAATATTTTATTGGATTTATACTTGAGGATATTTTCTCTTTTTTGGTGTATTGTAAATGGTATTGTTTCTTTCATATTCAAGTTATTTATTACTGGTATATAGAAAAATCAACTGAATTTTGTTTATTGACTTTAAACTTAGCTTCATGTTATCTCTAACAGAACAATGGGCTCCATTTCTTCTTGAACTTCCCAAATCATGGCACTGAATCATCTGAATACTGAATTTCAGTGATTCACCTGGACCACCAAGAAGGGACACCACCACGGATGAACAACTAGGTTCAAGCTTCCTGCGCTGTGCCCAAACGGCCAGCAGGGAGCGCTCGAACCTGCTATTTCTGGCCGGCGTGGAGCGCATGCGTGGTCGGAGCGCATGCATGGTCCTTCCGCAATGTCGGCGCCTAGTCCACAGTGAGGGCGACGAGAAGTTAGTTTTCTTAGGACCAAGGAGGCGCCCTCGCACCTGCAAGACAACTTGTTGCCCCATCCATAGAAAGGAATAAGCTTCCTGTTACGGCTGCAACTGCTAAGAAGCCGGCCTTGCTGCGGTTTCTCCCAGACGTTTTTCAGATAGTGAGTATTTTCTAGAATGTTTCCAGATGCTTTAGTCTTTACTTTCTCATAGAATATTTTACCAGGAATTAATTTGCACAATTAACCATTCACTGAAGGTTTTTTTTTTTTTCTTATTGCTGTACGCGGGCCTCTCACTGTTGTGGCCTCTACCGTTGCGGAGCACAGGCTCCGGACGCACAGGCTCAGCGGCCATGGCTCACGGGCCCAGCCGCTCCGCGGCATGTGGGATCTTCCCGGACCGGGGCACGAACCCGCGTCCCCCGCATCGGCAGGCAGACTCTCAACCACTGCTCCACCAGGGAAGCCCCACTGAAGGGTTTTAAGGGTCAAATTCATAGCATCCTCTGTCATTTTTTACAGATTCAGGATTGTTTCTGGGGAGAAATCCCGATACAGTTTCAGACAGAGGGAAACACATAGAGACGGGAAATTAATATTAAAAAATTGGGGTCAGCCAGCCTTCTGTGGAGCCATAGCATAGCCTGAGGCAAAGGAAAAAATGTTTCACCCCAATGCGTGCATTCACTCATTTGTATTATTAATTTTTCTACCAGGGACTCAAGCGAGAG
Source organism: Monodon monoceros (assembly GCF_005190385.1). Taxonomy (NCBI): domain Eukaryota; kingdom Metazoa; phylum Chordata; class Mammalia; order Artiodactyla; family Monodontidae; genus Monodon; species Monodon monoceros. The sequence continues at coordinate 120,176,132 of NW_021703779.1, forward strand.
CAGCTCTGTGCTTTACCCCCACTGTGTTCCCAAGGCCACCCCCAGTGTTACTTTGTTGAGCATTTCTCCACTCAGAAAGTTGCAGCTCACATTGTCATCGATGCAAGGCCACCTTCCTGAGTAGAGCACTGCAGGTAGTGTGGCTGAACATGGCAGCCCTGGTCTTTAAAAAAAATTAGAGGTATAAATTACATACCATAAAATTCACTGGTTTCATGTAGTACAATTCAGTGAGTTTTAGTCAGTTTAGAGGTGTACACCCATCACCACAATCAAATTTACAGCATTGCCTTCAACTCAGAAAGAAACCTAATGCTCAGTTGTATCCCCTCTGGTAACACTTTATTCACTTGGCCTCCAAGGCACTTATTTTCTCTTAGTCTTCTGCTTAAGTCACTGGCTTTTCCTTCTTAGTCTTTTTCGCTGGATTCTCTCCTCCTTGTTGTCATAAGGTTGGAATGCCTTTGGGTTCGGCTCTGGGATCCCACCTCTTTTCTCTCTCCGTACACACCCTGAATGAATGTTTCCAGTCTCATGGCTTTAAATACCATCTGTATGCTAATGACACCTAATTTTATATTTCCAACTTAAGCTTTCCTCCTGAACTCCAGAGGACACACTTGCCTATTCAGCATGTCTATGTGCATGGCTAACAGTCATATTAAATTTAACTCATCTCCTAACCAGCCCCACATTCTCCTTGAACTGGAGACCTCTCTATCTCAAATACTGGACATTCTATTCATTAGTAAAACCTGTAGGCACTCCTTTTAAAAATATATACAAAATAATTGTTTTAACTGGTAAGTCAGATAAATACTTTGCAGCACCAAACCTGCAGTGGCTCCCCTATTGAACTAGGATTAAAAGCCAGTCAGTGCAGTGGCTTACAGAGCCCTGTTTAACAAGCTTCCCTTTATTTTCCTGAACTTCATCCCTAAAGACTCTCCCAGTGTGCACTCCAGCCACACTGGCCTTGGTGTTCTTAGAGCCGGGCAGCCACTCTCCTCAGGGCATTTGCATAGGATGTTCCTTAGGTGTGCTCTTCTATGCTGGCTCATGTTATTCCTCTCTCACATCCTTCACATGTTCTAGATATTTGCTCAGAAATCACCTTCTCATTGAAACTATAGAGGAGGACAAATAATTTTTTCTCTACCCATCTGAGTTCTTGGTGGAGACCCAAGTCAAAATAGACAGATTAACAAGAGAAAAGCAAGCAAGTTTATTAACATGTATACCTCCGAGATACTCAGGGAGAGTAACTCAGAGGTGCTTAGAATTCAGACTTAAATACCGTCTTAATAGGGAAGGCGGAGATGGTATGTAGGCCTCTTAGGGGAGAGTAAATAATTTTTAAGAAAGGTGAAGGGACCGTTAGAAGAATAGATGGGAAGTATGATGGTTTGTGAGAACATGTGTCTGGCTGTAGTGTTGACTTCTAGCCTCCTATCCTGTGATGAAAGTCAGTCTTACCTGGTTGACGAAACTCCGAGGGAGAGGGTCTATGACAGTTGAGTTCCTTTTGGAGGATCTGTCAATAGGCAGATAAGGGGAGTTCAGAAAAAGCCTCTTCCTAAAGTTGCTATTGTTTTCAAAAGCCTACAGCTCAAAATAATCAAAATATCAAAGTGGCATAGTTTGCAGTGGCATATTCTCTTACCCTTCAAGACTTCCCTTGATCACTTTCTTTCATTTTACAACCGGTCCCCATACCAGAACTCCACATCCCCTTTAACGTGGATGCGTATTTTTTCCCCTTGACCTTTATCACTTTCTAATGGTAGATAATTTACTTATACCTGTGCCACCTCCACCCTCCTAGAATGCAAGTTCTCTGAGGACAAGTATTCTTGGTTCTTTTGTTTAATGATGGCATGTAATTGGCACCAACAAATATTTGTTGAATGAATACCAAGTGGCAGGGTATAGCTATCATAATTAAAACAATTGAGTATCTGGTTCAAGAAGTGATTGAAGGGGAGGGGGAACTGGAGGAAGACAGTCAAAAGGTACAAACTTCCAGTTATAAGATAAATAAGTACTAGGGCTGTAATGTACAATATGATCAATATAATTAGCACTGCTGTACATTATATATGAAAGTTGTTCAGAGAGTAAATCCTAAGGGTCCTCATCACAAGGAAAATTTTTTTTCTATTTCTTTAATTTTGTATGTATATAACATGATGGGTGTTCACTAAACTTATTGCAGTAGTCATTTCATGATATATGTAAGTCAAATCAGTATGCTGTACAACTTAAACTTATACAGTGTTGTATGTCAATTATGTCTTTTTTTTTTTTTTTTTTTTTTTTTTTTTTTGCGGTACGCGGGCCTCTCACTGCTGTGGCCTCTCCCGTTGCGGAGCACAGGCTCCGGACGCGCAGGCTCAGCGGCCATGGCTCACGGGCCCAGCCGCTCTGCGGCACGTGGGATCTTCCTGGACTGGGGCACGGACCCGTGTCCCCTGCATCGGCAGGCGGACTCTCAACCACTGTGCCACCAGGGAAGCCCTGTCAATTATGTCTTAATGAAACTGGACAAAAAAGAAGTGACTGAAGGATAAATATAACAAAATCGAAAGCTCAAATATTACAAAGCCCAGTTTCATATTAGTGCACGCACACACACACAAGTAAAGTTTAAAAATCTCACATTCGTAGTATTTACCCAAATAAATTCCATATGGATTAAAGAGATAGAGTATAAAATATGAGCCATAAAATCCCATTGATCCCAAGAAGGACATACAATATCTCTTGTTAAGGAAAGAAAGCAAGTTGCAGAAAAATGTTCTTATAGAATGAGCACATACTTGCACAAACAAAAATGAGGTGGGTTAAAAAAGCCTTACGTGTGTACATATGAGTTAGTAGATCGTTGTGTGAGCAAGGAAAACAGTGTGGACAGATGAGCACACGGATTTTGGTAATGGCTGAGGCTGGGTTTAGGAATTGATTACTAATATTTTTCCTTTATGTAGTTGTGAATTGTTTCAAATATTAGAATAAGCAAGTAGTGTCTTTTAATTAAAATTTCATGCATTTAAAAAAATTAAACTTAGCTTCTACCACATTAAACAAATTAAAGTCTTCAAGTCTCAAGCTTCCCAGTCTGTAAAAAGGGATAATTTCTGGCCTTATGACTAATAATGACAATTAAGATGACAATTGTTAACATTTACCAAGTTCTCAGTGACATTTCAGGCACTGTGCTAAGAACTTTTATGTGGTTCTGCTCATTTAATCTGCATAATAAAAGTCATGACAGATAATGTTGTTACTTCTGCCTCAGTGATCTGTTAAGAGGATTAAATAAGAGCCAACACACATGAAAATACTGCTATAAACCGAACACAGTCTAGACATAATTTTAATATGCAATGACACATCTAACAGAACAAATTTATTGATAGTAGTTTGTTCAGTCCTTGAGAACTAATATACTTGGCTCTTAGCTTATGAGCACTGTGAACAATCCAACCCATTAGCTAAGCTTAATCACCTCTACAGTGTCACCATGTTGTTCAGTATGGTAGCCACTAGCCACATGTGTCTACCAGTACTTAAAACGTGGCCAGTCCAAGCGGAGATATGATGTTAAGTGTAAAAATACAAACCAGATTTTAAGCACTTTGTGTGAAAAAAGAAAGGAAAATATTTCGTGGATATGCCTTTTATATTGATTACCCGTTGAAATTATATTTTGGATGTATCCAGGTAAATAAAAATAGATTACTAAGGTTGTTTCAACCTGCTCCTTTTGTACTTTTAAAATGTGGCTGCTAGAAAATTTAAAATTATGTGTGTGTCTCTGCATGTTTCTATTAGACAGTGACACTTATACAGAATTGTTCCTAGTGAGATTGGTTTTCATGTGGTTACTAGAAACATTCCTTGATCGGTTGGCACCTAAATCCTCCCAAAGCATACTTACCTGAGGCCCTTCTCAGAACACAGTTGAAACAATCTGGAGTAAAGGAAATGGTTGGGGTGGTGGGATGAGAAATGTGGTATAAACCCTAAAGCAAGGAGATTGAAAAAATTTTCAGTTTCAGAACTCATAGACAGCATTTACTGAATGTGATGATCCAGTATGTTTCTTGGCTACGTGTCTAAGACACAGGTAACATTAACAATATAGAACATTCAGCAGCATTCATTGAAAAACAGTGAGAACTACTAGCAAGCCATTTCTTAAAGTTGGACAGAAAAATTAAAAATATACACTTAAATCTATAGTTTTCTTATATACCAGCAGTAATCAACTAGAATACACAAAGGGGAAAAACGCCACTCAGAATAAATTTGTCATTAAGATTTCAGTGACAATATTGAAAAAATCAAAACTTTACAAAAAAATTAAAAAGATATTTTGAGTCAATGGATGAGCATTTTCAATACCAGACAGTAAATTCTGAATCAAGGTACTATATAAGGTATTGTTACCAGGGGCTGGGAATGGGGGAAATAGGGAATTGCTGTTCAAAAGGTATAGATTTTCAATTATGCAACATGAATAAGTTTTAGAGATCGGCTGTACAACACTGTGCCTATAATTAACAATATTGTGTACATAAACATTTAAGAGGGTAAATCTCATGTTAAGTGTGCTTATCACAAAGTTAAAAAAAATGTTGACTAAAGAATTCAGAGATATCATTGGAACAGAACTGGTAGTTACAATGGAATAAGGGAAATACTAGATTTGTGGGGAAAAGGCCAGAAAATATTCTTCTCTTCACATACTCAAATGCATTCCTCATAGGTTAATCAATTGAATGTTAAAACATGAAAGAGTATTTTCCAAGGGTAATAGCTTTGGAGTAATATTAAGTGAGATATCATTATGAACAACATGTTGAACCTCATAGCAGGACAAAATAAAATCATCGATATATTTGAATATGCTGAAGAGGAAGAGAGGAATGACAGTGGGAGGAGAGGAGAATGAGTAGCAGAAAGAAGGGGGGAAGAGGTTGGAGGAAGGAAGGAAAGAATAAAAGAGAAAGAGCAGGGAAGGGGAGACAGGAGGAGAGGAAAGCAGAGGGGGGAGGAAAGAGCACAGGAGACAGGAGGAGAGGAAAGCAGAGGGGAGAGGAAAGAGCACAGGAGAAAGGAGAGAAGAGGGGAGGGAAGGAGAGCAGACCAGAGTGAAGAAGAAACCAGAGAAGGGAGAGGAGAGGAGAGGAGAGGAGGGGGGAGGGGAGGGGAGGAGTGAAGAGGAAAGAGAAGGAGGGAAGGAAGGTTCACAAAAGAGGAGGAAAGGAAGGGAGGAGCATGAAAAGGTAGGAGAGGGGAGAAGGGAGGAGAAGGGAGGAGAGGACTTGAGAAGAGAGGGAGAGAGGAGGGAAGGGGAGGGAAGAGGAGAGAGAAGGAGGAGAGAGGGAAGGGGAGGGAAGGGGAGAGAGAAGGAAGGGAAGAAAGAAGGAAGGAAGAGAGGGAGGGAAGGAGGAGAGGGGAGAGCAGGGGAGAGAAGAGAGGAGAGGATGGAAGGAAGGGAGACAGAAAGGAGGAGGACATTAGGAGAGGAGGGGAGGGGGCAGGAGGAGAAGCGGAGAAATAACCGTAAGATGAGGCATTTGTCCCATGTTTGCTGAAGTATCAGACTTTGCATGAAGCGCTTTGACCAGGATGATCTCATCTGATGCTCACTGAATACACCTGAACACTGTGCACTATACTTTAATGTACACATGTGGATAAGTGGATTCTGTTATTACTTCTAACTTAATTTTCATTGTGAGGACAAAGTGAGCCAACAAGTGTGAAAACAGTTCTGTAAATTGGAAACTGACCTAAAAAAGTGAGGGATGATTATAGTGTTGTTTTGGGGTCTAACTAACCACTTTACATCCATGTTTTCTCACTAAGAGCCCACCTGCCAGACTCTGAGCACCAGAGATGAGCCCCTTACAGGCTCCATTTCACCCCCAGGGTCTAGTGACAGTTCTTTTCACCAACAGGTCACTAGTATATTGGGGTCTCCCACTGCTGGCCTGAGTACCTGGGGGGCCAGGGGCCACCACCATCCCCCCCCCAAGTGCCAGTCCCATGGGGGAAGGTCCCTATCATGTCAACCAAGGAGCTGCAAACCCAGGTGCACAGAAAGGGGGCAGTGCTGGGGGCTGGGGACTCCCCGGAGTAGGGCTGTTGCCTTACTTGCCAGGTTGGCCACATCCAGACCCTCCTGTTTGTGAAGAGATGGCTTTTCTCCAGGATCAGGTCTCCAAATGCCTCCCGCGGAAAGGATAAACTTACCCCCCTGAAAACTCAAGAACATCAAGTGAAACTCCCTGAGAACTCAAAAGATGGTCCAGCAAGGCGGGCCGACAGGAGAGAAGACTCAGCAAAGAGCGTGGAGAGCAGCCGTTCACAACAGGAAGAAAGGATGTAAAACCCCAGTGAGAAGCCGGCTCAGATGTGTCCAGAACAAGAATGAAGACACCCTCGAACTTGCACGAGGGCTTGAAAGGAGGGAACAAACACACGTGGCCCCACTGCCTGGTGTGGGTCCAGGCAGCCCAGCGCCCACGGCTCTCAACTGGAATTCTGCTCTTGGAGGCAGGATATTCCAAATGATTTATGTGCCAAACGGTATTAAACCCTGCCTGCCACAGTAAGGTGGTGAGACGATTCATGAAACTGGCCACAAAAGCAAAGGAACGAGGGGCACTGGCCGTGCCCAATTGTGCTCTACAATGAAGATAGTACTGGGGAGACATGGGTGTTGACACGGACAACGGATCAGAATGGAACTCAGTGGACAACAGGCATATGGAATCATTTGGAATGTTTGTGGCTGACGCGGGGGGAGGGGGGAATGGACAAGTTAATCTCCATGTCTCACCAAAATTCTCAAAAAAATCCGGAAAGTGTTTTGAGACGTCTGAAAAGATTCGGCACAGGATCAGGAGTTGCACTTTACAACATGAAGCATAAAAGCATGGTGCACGGGGTTCTCCTCAGTGATCAGAACAAGTCATAGAGCAGCCTGCAGACTAGGACGCAACGCCCAGCGTGACTCAGGCCTTGCCCATCCCCGCTCCCAGTGGGAGATCCCCGCTCCCAGCTGGAGACCGCGGAGCTGCCCAGCAGGGAAGGCCAGGCCGGAGCAGCAGATCACACTGGGTGTGAGGGACGACCAGGGTCTGGGAGACCACCGTATGTCTGCTCCTGCATCTTTGCAGCATTGCATCCCTTAGGATGAGCAAGTGATACTTACATAAATAAAATATCAAGGAAAATACGCAGCAAGATAAATGTGAATGCACATGTGTGTTCCTACTGAGCCCCTCAGTTTCTGCAGATCTCAAATTCTCCCACCTCTAAAAATCAGATAACACCCGCTCTTTGAATAACAACAACAAAGTACCTTCAAGAAGCTATAGTTTTCTTTCTTTGTGACATCCTCGTCTGGTTTTGGTATCAGGGTGATGGTGGTCTCGTAGAATGAGTTTGGGAGTGTTCCTCCCTCTGCTATATTTTGGAAGAGTTTGAGAAGGATAGGTGTTAGCTCTTCTCTAAATGTTTGATAGAATTCGCCTGTGAAGCCATCTGGTCCTGGGCTTTTGTTTGTTGGAAGATTTTTAATCACAGTTTCAATTTCAGTGCTTGTGATTGGTCTGTTCATATTTTCTATTTCTTCCTGATTCAGTCTTGGCAGGTTTTGCTTTTCTAAGAATTTGTCCATTTCTTCCAGGTTGTCCATGTTATTGGCATACAGTTGCTTGTAGTAATCTCTCATGATCTTTTGTATTTCTGCAGTGTCAGTTGTTACTTCTCCTTTTTCATTTCTAATTCTATTGATTTGAGTCTTCTCCCTTTTTTTTCTTGATGAGTCTGGCTAATGGTTTATCAATTTTGTTTATCTTCTCAAAGAACCAGCTTTACAGTGTTGCTGAGGGATTTAGCAAAGCTTTGAATCAAGGGATATATCTCCATTTCTGTACAGCAAGATTATGCATTTAAGATGTTGATTTTTATTTCATTTGCGTTAGAAATGTTTTACCTCTGTGCTGCCCAAGATGGCAACCACTAGCCACAGGTGGCTGGCTTTGAACCATCTCCGGATGGAAGTACATTTCGTTTAGTTTAAAATAAATTCAAACTTAAACAGTCACCTGTGTCAGCTTTGGGTAATTCATTCACAAAATGAAATTAAAGAGTAATGAGAGATATTTCTCTTACTGGATATTAAAATGGAATTATAAGACTACCAAAGTAAAACCATATGATTTTGGATCAAGAATTGACAGAATTGAAAACAGTACTAAGATTAAATGCTGTGGGAAAATTAGATATTTGTGGAAAAATTAAACTGTTAAATCAGCACTTCCCAATTTACACTCAATATATTTTCATGGGTTAGAACGTTGAATTTTAAAATGTAATACAAGATATGGCTATTGATCTGGAAGGACTTTCATGGCATATTTTAAGTGAGAACAAATTAGAAAAGTTTAAATGCATAGCATGACCCCTGTTTCTAAAAGAAAGCAATTCTTTTTTTTTAAATTAATTAATTAATTTATTTATTTTTGGCTGCGTTGGGTCTTCGTTGCTGCGCCTGGGCTTTCTTTTTTTAGTTGCGGCGAGCGGGGGCTACTGTTCACTGCCGTGCGGGCCTCTCATTGTGGTGGCCTCTCTCGTCGCGGAGCACCGGCTCTAGGCGCGCGGGCTCTAGAGTGCAGGCTCAGTAGTTGTGGCGCACGGGCCTAGCTGCTCTGCAGCATGTGAGATCTTCCTGAACTAGGGCTCGAACCTGTGTCCCCCTGCATGGGCAGGCGGATTCCTAACCACTGCGCCACCAGGGAAGCCCAAAAAAACAATTCTTAAAGATTACAGCGCCATCTAGGCAGGTTGAGGTGGAAGAGCAGGTCAGCCCAGGCGAGGCAGATGTGGAGGTGGGAGAGTTGGTTGCGGAAGCTCATATGCACATATGTCAGTGACTGTGTCTGTTTATCTGATCCACTTTTCACAGTGAATGATATGTATGTAAGGTGCTTAGCGTTATGCCTGGCTATTAGAAAACACCCAAAATGCGAGCAATTAACATTATTAGATCACCTATTAAACAAAATGGATTAAAAGATTTTTTCTAATATGCTTAATTAATAAAGGACTTAATTTATATGATAAACACTCTGGAAAAGTAATTTATGGTAAGGGGCATAGGGCATAATAGAAGGAGAGTGGTTGCCATTTTATATGCAGTGATCTTTTTCTTATAGGGTGACATTTGAGCAAAGATCTGAAGGAAGTGAGGCAACAAGCCATGCAGATATTTGGAGACAGAACAGAATGCTCTAGTCAGGGAAAACTCCTAACACACCAAAATACCATGCATGATGTGTTTGAGTTAAGTTAGGGTTGGGTTAGGATTAGGGATACCAACCAGTCAGTACAGGGATGCGTGGTAGATGAGTTCAGAGAAGTAGCCCGAAGGTTGATCATGGAGGGTGATCATGTAATAGAGTATGGATTTTGAATTTTATTCAGAAACAAGTAAGAAGCTATTTCAAAGTTTTAAGCAGAGGCACAGTCTGACATGTTTTAACCAAATAACCGAATATCTCTGGCCAATGTATTATGATCAAATTGAGGCCTGGATCAAAAGCGCAGAAGCAGGGAGATCGGTTTGAAGGCTATTGCGATAATACAGTTAAGAGATAATATTTGGACCATAATGTTACTGGAATGTGGTGAGAATTGACTTGTTTCTAGATATCTTTTGAAGTGCTAATGGACTAGATTGGTTTTGTGAACAAAATTGGCTGTGTCAGAGTTAACTCCAATGTTTTCGCCTGATCATTTGGTAGAAAGGAATTATCATTAAGGGAGATAAGCTAGGGTGATGGTGTGTGTTCAGGAACATGTTGTGGATTTGGCAAATTCATGATACCTGTTAGATATCCAAGTCGAATTTAATTGACTATTTAATTCTAGAGCTGAAGGGGGATGTTGGATCTGGCCTAGAGCCATGTATTTGGGATTTATGAGACCGTAGGTGAATTTAATGTCATGAGAAAAGATAAAATCACTTAGAAAGCGAATGTACACAGAGATCATAGATGGATGCAAATTTGGGGAAGAGCTTCTTGACTTGACGCTTAACCCCATCCCCCAGTCCTGCACCATCATATTGTTGGGAGAATATCATCATCCACCCCATTCCTACTGCAAGGAGGGAAAGCTACACCTAGCCCAGCACCAGTGCAATGCCAGCCAAAGGCGGTGGGATACCATCGATTGCTACTGGGACCTGCAACCTGACTGCAGTGGAGAACCAATAACATGTGCAGGCAAGGGGGCCAGTGCCTAAACTTCCTCTCATCATCCTGCCGCCACCCTACTCTACAGGTTAGGCAATTGCAACAGTAAATGATATGGTTACCCTATTGCTGAAACACTTAAAAGTGCACATAAAATAGAAATAAAGGGATGGCAAATTATGAGACACATGTAAGCTAAAGGAAAGATATTATAGCAATTTTATGTCACATAAAGTAGAATTTGAAGTGAAAACATAAAAGACAAATGGGGTGTTATTTACTGATAACAAGAAAAATGCATCAAGAAGATACAAGGACCATGAGTAAAGCACTATAAAGCTGTAAATGACAGAACCACAGAGAAGAGACAATTCAGAAACTTTAGTTGGTATTATTAACACACTTCTATTGGAAATTGATAGACAAGGATACAGATATCAAAAAACCCCAAAGAAGTGGAAGACATAAATAACACAATAAGAGCACGAACTCTGACAGCAGACTGCCTGCGTTCACATTCTACCTTTATTCTTGGCTAGCTGTGTGACTTCGGTAAAATTATTTAACGTTTCTTTGCATCAGTGTTTTTCCTTTGTAAAATGGACATGATAATACATACCTCACAAGGTTTTGGTGAGGAATGAATAAATTATTATATTTAAAGTGCTTAGTATCAGATGCAATGAATTATTATCAACAAATGTATGTAAATTTATAGCTAACAGAATGCACATTATTTTTTAATTGAGATATAATTGACATATGACATTGTATTAGCTTTAGGTGTACAAGAATATACATTATTTTTTTAACACAAATGAAACATTCACAAAATTCGAGTGACACAAAAGAAGTCTAAATAAATTCTAAAGAATCAGCACCAAACAGGATATGTTCCCCTGACCACAATGAAATGAAATCAGATATCAATCAGAAGAGATGACAGAAAAAGGCCTTGTCTGGAAAAATATGCTAATAACTAACACTTGAATTTATAAATATAGATAAGGGAAATAGTGAGATACTTAAATGGGAATGATAATAAAAATGCTACATGTCAAAATGTATTGAAGAAAGCTAAAGCAGAACTTAAGAGGGGAGATATATATATAATGATCTTCCATAGGTGAGGAATTGGAATCTTACTTCAAGGGTTGGACTCGATGCCACTATACAGCACAGTGCCACAGTGCCACAGTGTTCCTGAGCAACAGGAGTTGTTTTCCCATTGCTGGGGTTCCCACACTGGCTTTCATAGCTACATGTTGCGTAGTTTATCTGTGTGGTATGTTCTAATTCTGTATAAGGAGGGCTGCTGCTAGCAATCTAAACTTGAATTGGCAAGGTGGGACTTTGGTTACGTATCATCTGTCTCTTTTGTTATTATATTAAAGAATAATATAAATTAAAATTTTCCATTTTAAAGATGAACTTTACTGATACTGTTGCCCCACTCTTGCATGCCACCATCTGTTACAAAATCTTCAACCACAGGCTCCTGTCTCACTATTCTGCTGGTGCATTAAGTTTTAATTTGAGCTGAATCTGTAAAGATAGATGAGAGGATAAAAGATAAAAGAATGACATATGTGCCAGCAAGGATGGCTTTTACTGGAAATGTATTTCAAATTGGTTTCAAAGATAAAACAAAGCCAGACACTAATTAAAGTGGTAAGGACAGATCTTTAAGCAGTAATATACTATTGCAATAGGAAAGAAGGTCCAGTGTAAACAGAATTCAACTTTGATTTGTATGGAGATGACAGGGTGTTTCAAAGGGAGAAGTGAAGAGAGAGAAAGGATGGCAGGGGCTTGTGGAGACTCAGGGAAATGGGAATGTACAAAAAGCAGGAAGAAATGGTTGCTCCCTGCGCAATGTATCTGGGTTCGCTAACTGGTGCTTATCAAAGTTAGGCTCCTCTCCTCCCACAGAGGCTGGGAGACAGAAGCTGTATCTTCAGGTCCTGGCTGGAACAAAGGGTACATTCTTTTGGCAGCCTTGACTTTTTTCAGGCAGGTGCTTTTAGGAGGGCTGGTGTCATGCTAGGGATGTGGCCTTAGGCTGTTAGGTACTATGTTAATGTTTGTTCAAGTTTTTTAATGTGTGTGGGAGATGGACAAAATAATTTGCTCTGAGAGTCTCTGTATTGTTATCAAAGTGATCATAGGACAAAATGGATCAGGAAATGCTGTTCTAGGAGAGCAAGCACAGAGGCCTAATAGATAACCTGCCTCCAATATTTCCCCCCTCAAATCTCTTCTCCATACTGTCATTTTAGTAATCTTTCTAAACCTATGACCATGTTACTCCTTTTCTTGAAACATGCCATGTGTTTGTAATCTGTACACCTAGATCATGAGAATGAGAAAGTGTCTTTTTCACCTTCAGATTACCAATGGCTAGCACATAGTAGGTGTTCACTGCATGTTTATTGCATAGAATTGATATGGGATAAAAGTTCATTATTTGTTTATACAAAAAGATTGACATCCAAAAAATAATGGCAATGGAGAAAGGAGAGGAGACATGGGGTTATAAATCCATAGAGATCATAATGCCTTGGGGGATCCCTGTCTCCAAAATCATTTCCTTCTAAATAGTTTTACTTAATTTTCCTCTCATCTCAGAAATCTAATCTTCACAAAGTCTTACTGGTCACCTGAAAGAGGTAGTTTAAAAACTAAAGTTGCCCAAGGAAAATGACATCCTCCTAATCATTAAATTTGATTGAGGTTCAATAGTCTTGCGCTCTCCTCTGGTTATTTTTGTTTATTCATTAAGTTAAAATGAATAGACAGGTAGATGATAGACACACACACACACACACGCAGGCAGAGTGTCTTGAAAATTTGTTCTATGGATAATTCTAAAGAGCAGTTCTTCTAGGAATTACTTTATGAATCATAGAATGTTTTTATTTTGGTTAAATGATTTCCTTTATCTAATTTTGTTTTTCTTCAGCTCATGTTTACATTTGTTTGCATCCTCTAGCACAAGAGAAAAGCAGCATAGGTGACTACTCAGTAGCAGAGGGAACCAGTTGACTCCCTAATCCACAAACTTCACTCAATGAAAGCAAATTCTCACAGACCCTAATGAATAGCAGTGGGAATTGCATTGCTGGAATTCTAAAAATAAAAGTATCAAAACGCTTCTTTACAATGGAAGTAATGGCAAAGCAGCACACCTAAGACACCCAACCTGGAGCAAAGCTGTATTTCCCTGACATATAAGGAATGGATCATTCTGACATCCAGGGCTTCATGACGGCTCCAGTGACCTGTGTGCAGTTTTTGTGTTTTAAACATATAAAAGAAAAAGACATTCTATCTGCCTTTCTCTCTAAATTTCTTTGTAGTTTAAAGGCAGGTGACCATATGGAGAAGACATTTTAAAAACTGCATATCTTTTAATCTCAGGGCTTATTAAAAATTGGAACAAATCTTGGAAATGTAAGAGTTGCTGGCACTGGACATATGTCATGTATTAACATTCAAGTCACTAGGAAAAGATCAACTTCCCTCTGGCATGGATTTAGTGCAAACAACGCATTTCTGGAGACTCAACAACTTATGTAAATCCATAATAGATTGAAGAAAAGGAAAATAACATTTCCTCAATGTTCTGTTAGCTACCTTACCAGGAAATAACTTCTAAAAGTAAGTTATTTCCTTTTGCAAACAACTTCTCAGACGTACAATAATCCCTACAGGAAGCTGTTAAAACAGGTGAGCTCAGGGAGGCCTGCTAGTAAAAGGTGGCTCTCTGGTACTTTAACCACATGCCAGTGTGGGAGGGAGCAGAGCTGCAGTGTATCCTAGGAATAACCACGGTCACATAGCTAACATCCACTGAACATTGACCATGGTGAGGTTCCTGCTAAATGCTTTGTATGAATCTATGGTGGGTGCTCAGCAAATATTTGTTGAATTGTATAAGTACTGTATTTAAACCACCTGAAGGAACACAAATATGATCATTGTAACAGTATATTAATAAAGATATTGCTATCAGCATTTTCCAGATCAGCCCACTGATGTTCAGAGAGATGAAGGCACTTGCCCAAGGTCAAGTAGCTTGGTAAGCCAATATCTATTATAAATTTTACAACTCCGTTAGGTTGGGATTATTAGCTCCATTTTACACACGATGGAACTGAGGCTCAGAGAGATTAAGAAACATTCTTAGTCACTCAGATAATAAATGGAAGAGCTGAGAAATAAGCCAGATGTGTCTGAGGCTAAAGATCATGTTGGACACCTCTAGACCACAGAATGATTTAGTAAACTAGGCCATTGCCTACATGCCCACAATGTTTCCCTAAATTCGCTTTCAATAGTCTCCATTACCAGGGGCACCACTTCTACATTTACTGAAATTCCCACAATTTCTAGCTGCTTACAAGACACATGAGGATGCTTTATCTATAACACTCCAGGTTAAATGCTTGAGTGCTGTGCTGGTTAATTTTGTGTGCAACTTGACTGAGCTAAATTATGCCCAAAGAGCTGGTAAAACATTATTTCTGGGTGTATCTCTGAAGGTGTTTCCAGAAGAGATTAGCGTTTGAATAAGTAGACTGAGTAAAGAAGATCTGCCTCGCCAATGTGAGCCAGCACCATCCAATCTATTGAGGGCCTGAATAGAACAAAAAGGTAGAGGAAGGATGAATTTGCCCTCTTTTCTTGAGCTGGAACATCTATCTTCTTTTATCATCAGACACCAGAGCTCCTGGTTCTGAGGTCTTCAGACTCTGGGATTTACACCAGTGGTTCCCCCCATCTCCCCTCCATTGTCAGGCCTTTGGCCTTGGACTGGGAGTTTTACCATTGTCTCCCCTGGTTCTCAGGCCTTTGGACTCAGACTGAATTATACCACTGGCTTCCTGGTTCTCCGGCTTGCAGATGGCAGACAGTGGGACTTCTCAACCTCTATAACAGTGTGAGCCAATTTCTATAATGAATCTATATTGGTTCTGTTTCTCTGGAGAACCCTGACTAATATAGCTATTACCTGGGAAAACAGATCAGCCAAGCTCTGCCATCAGACTGGCCAGTTCTCACATTGGGCCTGAAGGGATACATGCAATGTGTGCATTTGGGGGTGCAACATGGATCAAAAGGGATTGAAAATAGAGAAGGCAATCTAGAATGTTACTGTAAAAAGAACTGATGACAGTCTAAATGGGTGCAGTTGGAAGGGAAAGAGTTCACAGGAGAAACATGATGAAAAGTGTGTGAAAAGCATAATTTATAGTTTAAGTGTGTATAATTCTGAGTTATCAGACTTCTCCACATGCTAAATTGGGTATGCATAATGACTGAGACAAAAAAAAAAATCAAGGGTTTTTCCTTTTTTAAAAAAGTAAGTGGGCTTCCCTGGTGGCGCAGTGGTTGAGAGTCTGCCTGCTGATGCAGGGGACATGGGTTCGTGCCCCGGTCCGGGAAGATCCCACATGCCACGGAGCGGCTGGGCCCATGAGCCATGGCCGCTGAGCCTGCGTGTCCGGAGCCTGTGCTCCACAATGGGAGGGGCCACAACAGTGAGAGGCCCGCGTACCAAAAAAAGTAAGTTGCTTGTAATACCTTTGAGGCTAAATAAATAAAATCAGGTATGACCTTATTATAAAGTTATTTACACCATTTATCTTAAAGATGGCCTCCTTTGGGAGAAAAAAAAGATTGAATCCATAATATTTTAATCTATTGCTGTTGGTGTGCATAAGTCACACATTTCTATAGAGTGTTTGCATATTGATTGTAGCTTGACCTTAACAATTTATCATTTAGTCTCGTACCGTCACCCTCTGTGATAGATGGTACAGCTTAGGGTCTAGCAGCAGTTTCATTATAGACCCCACATTTCAGGGCTTCATAAATAAGCAGTCAAAATCTACTGCAGGCTATGAGATGTTTTAGTTTGCATATCTGTATTATCATTTTAGTTCCATTTTGTGACTTCCATCCATCATCTATAAGATCATTTTTTATTTTCAGAGGCAGTTCCTATAGGAAACCATTTTAATGACCATCAAGTGACGAGAAATCTTGCAAAGAGAAGAGAAAGGTATTAAATCCCATTCCTCCCCACCTATTTAAATAAATAAATTGAATGAATTAATAAATGAATAATGCAAATTCTGCTCTGTAATATACACAAGTGAGGTTTACAAATACATATAGAATTAATCAAACATAATAACTGACTTTTTACTAATGGCCGAGCACTGTAAGTATATTTGAGTGAATAAATGACAAGTAGGTTAAATATTGTAGAAGATATAATTTTAAGACTATGCCTATGTCCTCAATCAACTTACAATCTAAGAGGGAAGATAAGATATAGAAAAAATAATTCTGGAAAAAATAATTCTGGAATGGGATTTAATACCTTCCTCTTCTCTTTGCATGCTAAATGTCAAATGAGTAGTACCACAAGAACTGATGAGAAAGAAAATATATTTGTTAGTGCCTATACAGATATCCAGCTACCCAAATGGTTAGCCCAGAGAAGGTTAAGGTGGCCTCAGGCAGTCTTCAAATTGCTCTCTGCCTTGATAGATACAGACCCTGGGCCTAACTGAAGTGTGTGATGCTTCTGGCCCTGCCTTGCTGGCTGTTTTAACATGGCTTTCACACTGAACTCTCACAACTCAATAATATTCATTACATATCTGCTCATATTTACCCTTTTCTCCTGTTCTGCTTGGATTAAAGTCTCTTTTGCTGAATTACCACATGTTTAACCTTTAGCAAGTTTAGTTCCTTTTCCACATTTCAGGGTTTTTATCTACACAATGTGTAATAATGTTACTTACCCTACCTTTTG
This sequence comes from Monodon monoceros, assembly GCF_005190385.1. Classification (NCBI taxonomy): domain Eukaryota; kingdom Metazoa; phylum Chordata; class Mammalia; order Artiodactyla; family Monodontidae; genus Monodon; species Monodon monoceros. Next base: position 120,193,238 of record NW_021703779.1, read on the forward strand.
ATAGAGTTGTTATGAGAATTAGGTGAGATGATGTACATACACATTTTTCTATGTACTGTGAAACAAAAATATACATACAAATGAAAGGTGACATATTAGAGGTAGTAATAATAGTGGACAGTAACAGTATGCTGAACTTATAGTTAATATTACAATACTTTGTTGATAGGTATAGGGGTTAGTGTCCCTTCAAAATTCATGTTTCCCCAGAACCTCAGAATATAACCCTAAATCCAATGACTGGTGGCTTTGTAAGAGAGGGAGATTTGGACCTAGAGACACAGGGAAGAAAAACCATATAAAAATGGAAGCAGAGACTAGAGTAATGTAGCTCTAAGCCAATGAGTGCCAAGGATTGCTGGGTGCCACTGAAAGCTAGAAAAAGGCAAGGGAGAATTCTCCCCTAGAGCCTTCAGAGGGAACATGGCCCTGCGTGCATCTTGATTTCACACTTCTAGCCTCCAGAATTGTGAGACAATAAATTGTTGTTGTTGTAAACCACCCAGTTGTGATAATTTGGTGCAACCATCTTAGGAAACTGATACAATAGGTTTACTTATTTTCAACAGTATACATTGTTCAGTGGATAAAGAATGTCTTGGGATACTTAATGGATCTTGTTGAATTATCTGAAGGCCAGGCCAGGCCTGGTCTCTGGCTTCAAATATGCAGCTTGTGCTGTAAGTATTACCAGTCATCCCCAATCCCTTCCCACCTATTAGAGTTTGTTGCTGAACTGTATATACTTGGTACAAAGTATTCTGTGTCTGCACTGAGTCCAGTGTTTGGTATAATGGAGGACAGCTATGGTGTCATGAAAAAAACCTCATTGTATTCTCAAAGACAGAGAACATGCTGCCTATTAAAAATGTGAACTGAAGTATGTCACATATTATTTTGGCCTTGTTTTCATCATCTGTAAAATAAGAGTAACTTTTGATTCACAAGATTGCTATGGAAATCAAAGGATAAAACATATGTGAAAGCACAAAGCACAATTCCTGACCTTGTTCACGGTCTGTAAATCTTCCCCTTACTCTCAATATACCTCTCATTTCCTCTTCTGTCTTCCTTTACCAACCCCGACTTTTTCACAATGGGAATAATGAACACACAATTTTCAAAATATACAGTATTAATCGAGTCAGTGACAATTATGGGGAACTAAGTTTTGCTAAAAAGCAATAAAACAAATAAACATCTGAAGGGCTATCATGGTGAAATATGATTTTAAATTTCAAATATATGCCAGTGAGAAATAAGTACAACTGCTCCCCACCCCCTGCCACCAAATTTTAGGAAATATCCCCGCAGAATGGATTCTAATAACATTAATTTGCAGCACCTAACATATTTACTAGGTATCTGAAAAATACTATATATGGCTTAAGGCAAAAACAGATTGCTTTCAGAATGAGAAAATGCACAGTGCATCTCTATTGAATAGATAATTATAAGTAATTAAGGAACATTATAAAGCAATAGTAAGTAGTCGGCACTGATCCTTTAAAAGCAACACAAAGGATTTGTTAGAAATATTTGTTGTACTTTTTGTTATAGAAGTTTAAATCTTATTTTTGGAAATGTGTCCACCTTAGATTATTCTCTTCCCTGTCTCATATTATGATTCTCCACAACCATCCCCCACTTGATATATATAAGAGATAAATGATTGAAACAGGAGACTTTTGGGGAGGTCTGAACTTATCCCAATAGGGCTAAAAATAAGGTAGAATCACTCTGCTTTCTTTGCTTCTGTATCTATATCTGTATGTCACAGTTAACTTTTGGAAATTTCAGACATTGTGCAGACTCACTTTCTTGAATTCTTAGCAATGATAATAGACCCTCTATCATTGTGGGGAAAAGGAGTGTATAAGGTAAAATGCATTTAGGAGGGTCCTTTTTTTTTTCTTTTTTATGTTTGTTTTTCCTGATGTATAGCACAAATTGAGGAAAGGCACACTGATTGTCTCCTAAAGATATTCATTAGGTAACCTGATAATGTTTCTACAGAAAAGCACACAAGAACAAAGAAAACATCCTTTTAAAGGTACAGTTGAGCTTGGAAAAAAGTAAGGGACATCTACAGGCCAAAGAGAAAAAGAGATGATGGCTAATATCCTTAAACAAGAAGCTTGTGTTTTAATGGTCTCACATTTGCCATTGAACCCAGGTTCACGTGCCCAATGCACAGTGAGGCCAAAAAAACTGAAACATCAGAGTTTGGAACAGACAAAGGTTTATCACAAGGGCCAAGCAAGGAGTACAGGCGGCTCATGCTCAGAAGACCCAAACTTCCCAGTGGTTTTCAGGGAAGAGTTTTTTTTTTTTTTTTTTTTTCAGGGAAGAGTTTCTAAAAGCAAGTTTGGGATGAGGGCTGCAGGGTGTGTGACCTTCCTCTGATTGATTGGTGGTGAGCTAACAGGGTGAATTTCCTGGAATCTCAGTTATCAACCTTATGGTTCCAACCAGTGTGGAATCTAGTACTTGTGCTCAGCCTGAAGTTACCATCCTCCACCTGGATGGGGGCCTTATTTCCTGTAGAACAACTCAAAGATGTATGCCACATTGTTATTTATATCCCTTCAGGAGGAACTAAGGACTAGGACTCTGCTTTATAGCTGTACCATTACTTCTTGACTGCTTTTCCTTTGTTTCTGCTTTCCCTAACTTCCGTAATTAGTAACTGTTTGAATCTGCCTTTTGGAAGTCAGGGGAGGTCTACAGCAACAAATATGGGGGTCATGGAAAGGCTTTTGTACCCAGGAGGATACTGTAGGGCCCTGTTCAGTTTCAACATGAGCCCACATGAGTCTTTGAGCTGGAATTTTGGCCTCTGTATAAATGAAATAGGTGAAGAGCAAAAATCTACTGGCAAAACACAGGGACATGAAAAATACATTTGTCAGTCTCTACTGAGCTTTGTTGAGGGGAGGGAACTTCCCTCAGGTCTACCCTCAGTGACTTTTCAGGTTAAATTGACACTATCTGCAAAGCATAGAAGCTCTCAAGGTGAGAAAGTATTATAAAAACTGTAACCAGCTGGTATGTGCAGAAGCAAACACAAGATCTCTTTGGAGGGACATGCTACCAACTTGTGAACATCACAATTGTCAAGTATAAAGCTGAGGATAAATTTCAATTCAAATTTCCAAAACCACGAAGAAACAATCTAACATGAGAGTCAACTGACATGAGAAATAGCAAGCAGGATTGTATTTCCAAGAACTTCAAACAATAAAATACAAACATAAAAGACCATAAAATGGGTATGTTTAAAAAAATATATCAATCTAAAATATGGGAAAAGGATGAGATATTAAAAACAGATCAGTCATACTGGAGAAAGATCAACAGAACTTCTGGAAATGAAAAATATAATCATTACAATTAAACCTCAATGGCTTCTCTAGGAAAATGTCATAGGGAAACTCTTGGACACGTGTACCAGCATTAGTGTTATCAACACTTCTCCCAAAGAAACAAGGAATAAATTCCAATCTCACATGAAACCCTCAGTTATAGAAAAAAAATTCTCAACTCATTTAATCAAACCAGCAAAACTTTAAAACCAAAAGTGAGCAAGGACAGTATAATAAGGAAAATTACAGGACAGCATTCTCATGAACATAGATGCAGTGATCATTAGCAGAATGGTAGCAAAACGAATCCAGCAGTATTTTAAAATGACAAAACTCGGTTTACCTCAGCAATGTAAGGATGGTCTTATACTCAAAAATCAATTAACTTACCATGTTTACTTATTAAAGGGGAACGTAAGATGACCATCTCCATACTACAGACAAAAAGTTTGATAAAATTCAATATCTACTCTTTATTTAAAAAAAGACCATCAGCAAAGCAAGAATAGAAGAAATCTTTATTAGCCTGATAAAGGGTACCTGTAAAACATTCACAGAAAGCATCATACTTAATGGTGAAGTCATGAAAACTTTCCATTTAAAAACTGGAATAGCAAAATGTTTCCCACTGCCACTGCTTCTGTTAAACACTGTGCCTAATATCTGAATACAGTAAGGCAATAAAAAAAAGATCTAAGGATTAGAAAAATACTTCTCATTTTTTGCAATATGATAATCATTAATGTACAAAATCCAAAATATATACATATAAATTATTAGAATTAATAAGATGATTTTGCAAAGTGTTGGGATGCATGATCAACACACATAAAATGTATTTCTATCCTCCAGCTTTGCAGAGTTAGAAAATAAAAATGGTACCAGTTATAAAAGCATCAACAATTATAAATTAGTCAGGAATAAATCTCACCCCAAAATATACAAGACCTTTGAGGAGAAAGTTGTATTAATTTTACTGAAAGCCTTAAAGAAATCTAAATAAATGGAGAGAAACACCACATTATGGATTAGAAGGCTGTGTGTTATAAAGATATAAGTTGTTCCCAAGTTGATTTATAAAGGCAATAAAATTAAAGTCAAAATCCACACCTTTTCTTTTTGGGGAACTTAAGAAGCTAATTTGTAAAAATTTATTTTGAAAATCAAGAGCCCCAAAATAGTCCAAGATGTGGGAAGGTGTTGCCTTATTAGATTTCAAGAACTTTTATGAAGCTATGGCAATTAAAACACTGGGACATTTTCAGAGAAAGAGACAAATTGACAAGCAGTACAGAAAAGAGAGACCAGAGATGGAGTCTTTGGAAACTTGAATTATGACAAAGGTGGCACTGCAGATAACCTGGGGAAGGAGAAAAATTCAATAAATGCTGATGGATGGGGCAAGTGCTTATTCATATAAAAAAAATTGGAGCCCTACTTCAAGCGAGAAACAAAAATCAATTCCAGATAAATTTATATTTAATGTGACTAGGAAAACTATTAGAAGGAAAGGTAATAATATTAGGTCCTTGGGGTAGAAAACTATCTTAATATATAGAAAGAACAAGCTACAAAGAAAATGTTTTAAATTCAACCATATTAAGGTTAAGAGCAGTGTTCTTTAAAGACCCATAAGTAAAATTAAGACAAAGCATAAACTAGGAGGAAAAATTGCAACATGTGTAAGTGACAGTGGATTAGTGTCTACAACATGTGAAGAATATATTTTAAAAATACACAAGCAATCCAATAGAAAATCAGGCAAAATAATTCACAGTCAGTGCCTGGATCAAGATAGAAGAGTAGGAAGATCCTGCGCTCACTTCCTCCCATAGATGTGCCAAAACTACAACTAAATATAGAACTATCTCTGAGAATGACATGAACACTAGCAGAACAGATTTTCTACAACTATGGATATAAAGCAAACGCCACATCAATACAGGTAGGAGGGGCAGAAATGTGGTCTAGTCAAAACACACACCCTTGGTACAGTGACCCACAAGTGGGAGGGATATCACAACTGTGGTGGTTCACCCTGAGGAGTGAGAGGTTTGAGCTCCATGTTGGGCTCCCAAGCCAAGGGAACATGCACTGGGAAGATGAGACCCACAATGTCTGGCTTTGAAAATCAGTGGGGCTTTTATCTGGGAGAACTGAAGGATATGGGAAACTGAGATTTTGCTTTTGAAGGGCTCATACACAAACTCAGTTGCTCTGAGTCCCAGTGCAGAGGCAGCAGCTTGAAAAGTGCCTGGGTCACACAAAAAGGAGGTTCATTGACTAATTTTAGGGTGTGTGCTGAAGGGGCAGGGATCTGGTGGAACTTTCTCTGGGTATGGAAGTGTTGGTGGGTGTCATTTTTTTGTTTAACTTTCCTTCCACCTAGCTGGTCTGGTGCTGAGAGGCAGCATTTCTCCATCAACCTAGATAACACCATGTGCCCTGACCCAAGGTTCCCCCAAGAACCAGCCTCACCCAACATGCCCACACTGGTCGGCGCCTTCAAAGGGGCTCCTGCTCCAGAGGACAGCCCTGTACACCAGTGTGTTTGCAGCGGTCATGGCTGGGCCTCACAGCCAGTTGCACTGGGGGCCAGCCCTGCACATCAGCATACCCATAGCACTTGTGGCAGAACCTCTCAGCCAGCTGGCCTGGGGGCTAACCCTTCCTACCAGCATGCCTACAGCAGTTTCAGCCCAGTCACAGCCAGAGGTGGCATGCAGCCCCCACAGGTGATACCCCTGGAGCACTTGGTTCTGGTGACCTCCGGAGGGACTGCACCACTGGGTCCTACAGCATAGCTTCTACATAAGGCTATTCTTTCAAGACTGGGAGATGTAGCTGATATACGTAATATATAGAAACAAACAGAGAGTTAGGCAAAATGAAGAAACAAAGGAGTACCTTCCAAATGAAAGAACAAGACAAAAACCTCAAAAAAAGAACTAAACAAAATGGAGGTAGGCAATTTACTAGGGTAAAGAGTTCAAAGTAATAATCATAAAGATGCTCGCCAAACTCAGGAGAAGAATGGATGAATGCAGTGAGAACTTTAAGATATAGAAAATATAAAATGAACCAATCAGAACTGAAGAATACAATAACTGAAATGAAAAATACACTAGAGGGGACAGCAGATTAAAGGATGCAGAAGAAAGGATCAGTGATTTGGGAGACAGAGTAGTAGAAATCACCCATTGAAGCAAAAAGAAAAAAAGAATTTAAAAAAATGAGGATAGTTTGAGGGACCTCTGGGAGAACATCAAGCATAATAACATGTACATTATAGGGGTCCAAGAAGGAGAAGATAGAGAAAGGGACAGACAACATATTCAAAAAATATATAATGGCTGAAACCTTTCCTAGCCTGGTGAAGGAAAAAGACATCCAAGTCCAGGAATCACAGAGTCCCAAACAAGATGAACCCAAAGAGACCCACACCAATACACATTATAATTGAATAGTTAAAGGTTAAAGATAAAGAGAGATTCTTAAAAGCAGCAAGAGAAAAACAACTAGTTACTACAAGGGAACCCCCATAAGACTATCTGCTGGCTTTTCAGCAGAAACTTCCACCCAAAATACTCTAACCAGCAAAGTTATCATTCAGAATTAAAGGAGATATAGTTTCCCAGACAAGGAAAAGCTAAAGGAGTTCATCACCACTAAATCAGCCTTATGAGAAATATTAAACGGATTCCTTAAAATGGGAAAGGCCATAACTAGAAATAAGAAAATTATGAAAGAAAAAATCTCACAGGTAAAGGCAAGCATACAGTAAAGGTAGTGGATCAACCACCTATAAAGCTGATAAGATTAAAAGACAAAAAAATATATATATATTAGAAATTTTTATATATATATTATAAATTTATATATATATTTTATATTTATAAAATATAAAAAAATATATATCTAAAATAATTAGTTAAGTGATATGCAAAATAAAGAGATGTAAAATATGACATCAAAAGCAGAAAACATTGAGGGGTGGGGAGTAGAAATGTAGTGCTTTTAGAATGTGCTTGAACTTAAGTGACCAGTAACTTAAAATAGACTGCTATATACATAGGTTGTTATATATGAACCTCATGGTAGCAACAAACCAAAAACCCATAACAGATACACAAAAGATACAGAGAAAGGAATACAAACATAATACTAAAGAAAGTCATCAAATCACAAGGGAAGAGAACAAGAGAAGAAGAAAGGAGCAGACAAGAACAAAAACAACCAGAAAACAATTAAGAAAAAGGCAATAAGTACATACCTATCAATAGCTACTTTAAATGTAAATGGAATAAATGCAACAATCAAAAGACAGAGGGTGCCTGAATGGATACAAAAGCAAGACCCATCTATATGCTGCCTACGAGAGACTCACTTCAGTTCTGTTAAAAAAAAAAAAAGTGGAGAGATATAAAATGTCATTCCATGCAACTGGAAAGAACAAGAAAGCTGGTGTAGCAATACTTATTTCAGACAAAATAGACTTTAAAACAGAGACTGTAACAAGAGAAAAGGGGCATTACATAATGTTAAAGGGATGATAAAATACTGAGGAATAAAATTAACCAAGAAAGTGAAAGACCTCTATTCTGAAAATTATAAGACACTGATGAAAGAAATTGAAGATGACACAAATTAATGGAAAGCTATACTGTGCTCATGGATTGGAAGAATTAATACTGTTAAAATGTCCATACTACCCAAAGAAATCTACAGATTCAGTGCAATCACTGTCAAAATACCAATGACATTTTTTACAGAAGTGGAACAAATAATTCTAAAGTTTGTATGGAACCAGAAAAGAGCTCAAATAGCCAAAGCAACCTTAAGAAAGAAGAGCAAAGCTGGAGGTATCATACTCCCTGATTTCAAAGTGTACCTGGACTTCAAACTGTACTACAAAGCTATAGTAATCAAAACTGTATGGTAGTGGAACAAAAACAGACACATAGATCAATGGACCAGAATAGGGAGCCCAGAAATAAACCCACACTCATACTGTGAATCTATGACAAAGGAGGCAAGAATATACAATGGGGGAAATGATAGCCTCTTCAATAGTTGGTGTTGGGAAAACTGGACTGCTACATATAAAAGAATGAAACTGGACCACTTTCTTACACCATATACAAAAATAAACTCAAAATTGATTGAAAACTTAAATTTAGGACCTGAAACCATAAAACTCTGAGAAGAAAACATAGTCAGTAGCTTCTTTGACATCAGTGTTAGCAGTATTTTTTTGGGTATGTCTCCTCAGGCAAGGGCAAGAAAAGCAAAAATAAATGGGACTACATCAAACTAAAAAGTTTTAGTAATACAACATTGTAAATCAACTATATCCCAATAAAAATTTTTAAAAAACACTAAAAAGCTTCTGCACGGCAAAGGAAACCACCAACAAAACAAAAAGGCAACCTACTGAATGGGAGAAGATAATTTGCAAATGATATATTCAATGAGGGGTTAATATCAAAAATATTTAAGGAACACACACAACTCAATATCAAAAAAGGAACAATTCTTTAAAAAAATGGACAGAGGACCCAAATAGACATTTTTCCAAGGAAGACATACAGATGGCCAATAATCACATGAAAAGATGCTCAACATCACTAATCATCAGAGAAATGCAAATCAAAACTACAATGAGATATCATCTCACACCTGTCAGAATGGCCATCATCAAAAAGATAAGAAACAGCAAGTGTTGGTGAGGATGTGGAGAAAAGGGAATCCTTGTGCACTGTTGGTGGGAATGTAAATTGGTGCAGCCACTGTGGAAAATAGTATGGAGATTCCTCAAAAAAATTAAAAATAGAACTACCATTTGATCCAGCTATTCCACTCATGGGTATTATCTGAAGAAAATGAAAACACGAGTTCAAAAAGATATATGCACCCCTATGTTCATTGCAGCATTATTTACAATAGCCCAGATATGGGAGCAACCTAAGTGTCCATCAATAGATGAATGGATAAAGAAGATGTGTTATGTATATACATAAATACACACACACACACACACACACACACACACATACACATACACACACAATGGACTATTACTCAGCCATAAAAAAGAATGAAATCTTGCCATTTGTAACAACATGGATGGACCTAAAGGGTATTATCCTTAGTGAAATAAGTCAGTGGAAGACAAATACCATGTGATTTCAAATTTTAATGTGGAATCTAAAAAACAAGCGAACAAACAGAACAGAAACAGGCTCATAAATACAGAAAATAAACTGGTGGTTGCCAGAGGGGAGTAGGGTTGGGTGGTTGGGCAAAATAGATGAAGAGGATTAAGAAGTACAAACTTCCAGTTGTAAAATAAATAAGTCATGGGATGTAGTGTACAGCATAGGAAATATAGTCAATAGTGTTGTAATAATTTTGTATGGTGACAGATGGTTAGTAGACTTATCACAGTGATCAATTCATAATGTATATAAATGTCGCATCACTATGTTGTAGGCCTGAAACTAATAATATTGTATGTCAAGTATACTAGTATTAAAAAAGAAAAGAAAAAAGTAATTCACAGGTACTTTACAGAAGAAACACAAATGGCAAATAAAATCTGAAACTCCAAACTTGTCATTGCTATACATGGGACAGCAAATTGGTTGAAAAATAATTTGCCATTATCTCCAAAAATTGAAGGTGCTCATCCCCTATGACCCAGCAAGACCTCTGACATTATTATCCCAGTCTCTTGTGCTGCTGAACAAGCAGTTGTATATAAGGATTTTCATAATTTCATTGTTTCTAATTGCAAAAACCTGGAAACAGTCCAAGTATCTGTCAATAGAAGAATGAATAAATATGTTCTGGTATAATCACAAAATAAAATGTTAAATGGTAATGAAAACAATAAATTATAGCCACAAAACTACATGGTTGCATATCAGGAAGAAAACTATGAGTTAAGAAAAGACAGAAAAAAAAGAACACATTCAGTGTGTGTCTCTATAAAACATTCACAAACAATATAATATTTAGGGATACAAATACATATAATAAAATTATATGAAGAAAAGTAAGGGGCTGATAAGTGCATCTACTACCTAGTTAGGAAAAGTAGTATGTCAGAGTTAAGATGTTAATCCTTCTCCATCCTATACCATGCCTGACATGACACTGACACTGCAACTACAGAGTTGGGCCTCTGAGATTTGGCCCAGAGAGAGGTCAGAATTATTACCCCTTTTAGATGACATCTTCAAACCATCAAACCTTAAGTGTTTTCTGATTGTTACTACATTGATCTGGTTGTCAGGAGATATGCCTTCTAGTCCTGCCTCTGACTTTAACATACTATGTGCGTTTGGGCACGTTATTTTCAGAACCTCAGTTTCTCCATTGATAACGTGAAAGATTTGGACCAGGTTATCTCTAAAGCCTTCTCAGAAGCCAGATATGCTAAACTTCTGTGATTCCAGCTGATTTCATCTACTCTTACGGTACCTTTCTGAGATATGTTGGTGAAGGACCCATTCTCAAGACTATTGAATGAATAAATAAAACAAAACAAAAACAAAAACTATGGCATATCAAAGCTGTGGCTTTCAAAAGTCCAAGCGAAAGCAAATAATACAGATGTATAGATGATCCTACCTCTCTATTGTTGTCATTTGTTTTTCCATTTTTACCAGTAGTTCAGGATAGATATTTTAGAGTGAAATCTGGAAGAGTTGAATGAACACATTGTGATGTTACAGCTTAAGAGTATTGATAGTAATAATTCTGTAGCTGGTAAAATTAAGCTGCAGAGCAAGATTTCTAGCATGGGATTTAAAAAAAAAACAAACTGTATTGTTCTTCTGCTCCCTTGTGGAAAGTTTGGTGTACTACAGCAATGTGTCATGCATCCCATGCAAAACAGGTACCCTCAGCCCTGAAGAGGTTAAAGTTTTCTCTGTAAGAGCCCAAAGTCCACTCTATATTGCAGAATATTTTTAATTTTATTACTCTATTTAAAACAAATTTTTTTCTGCACAACTTCGACTCAGGATTCTTCAGGGATTTCTAAATTTTTTTCTGAGAGAGATCCAGTCTGAAAGATTGCTGTAAAATCTAAAATGTTTATAGTCTCCAACCCTGCCAATGCTTATTTAGACTGTGTATAATATAAAAATCACTAGTTGAAAAACTATCCATTATCATGTTTTTGAGGAAATCAGTGTGTTCTGACTCTGAAATACAGGTTGATTAAAGAAAAATAAATAAATATAGAAAGGTACAAAGAAAAATCACCAATATTTCCAACAACCACTATTGAATCTTTCAGTTCTTTTATTACAAGTTATTTTTCTAAACATATTTACCATTGTTGTACAAAGTAAGCAATTAGTAAACAATTGCTGAATATATAGGAATATATATATAAGCATTTCCTCTTTGCATTAAATGTCCCTTGTAAATATAATTTTAACCTCTTAAAATATTTATTCAAATTAATGTGTAGTTAAACATGTCTCATTATGTTTTTATGGTACATGATAAATCTTAAGATAGCTTCCAGAAAGTTTATACTCTTTTATATCCCTACTAGTAGGATATAAAGTTATACATCTCACTGAACCCTCACCAAAACTGAATAATATTGTTTATGTTTTTACTAAATTGAAGGATGGAAATGTATTTCATTTAAATTTCCATCCTTTCAGTCATCCACATACGTGTTTATATATACATACATATATATGCATGTGACCTGCATACACACATATATAGGAAGGTGATGTGATTGGCATTTTAGTTTTGTTTATATTCTGCTCAAGTTTTAAGTTTTTTGTATAAGCAAACATCCATATTTTCATTTGTAATTTCTTCCATTGCTTTGAAGCTTTAAAAGTGTCACCATCAGCAGTTTGATAATCACTTGTATTTTTTTATGGTTTGATTTTTTTAAAAATCACTCATATAATATGAGCCATACTAGAAACTTCACATGAAGCATTCTTTAGGTATACAGTAAATATTCATTTAAATTTAACATGTTTCAGGGGAAACCCAATTTCTTCATAGGGTCAAGTATTATCACAGCATATATGAAAAATCAGGTTATTAAAAATGTATTTTTTTCTTAGAAAACATCAAGGTGCATAGGCTAATCATTTCAAAGTCCTACGACCCGATTAGCATTTCTTAAACATAGCTGGTATTATCTGGACTCTTCCTAAACTGGCACAAAATATGAAACTACAAAAAGAACTTGGAACCTGCAGCCATTCAATTTTGGTGACTAAGAAACCAACAAGTTAGCCTCAAGAAACTTTTAAGACTATTTCTTCACCTCCAGCTCTTTTAAAGTGTATGAGAATGTAGATAATGAATTGCAAATAAAATATTGCTCATAAAGGAAATTATTTGAGAGATTTCAAAATGACCAGCTAACTTGGTTGATAACTCCATAAATGCAGGGAAACATGATAGATTACCTGTTTCTGTGGAATTCAGTGTTTTTTATGTGAGATGTAAGGCCCAGTATTTCACAGATTTTTTCACATTGAATCTTGCTTTCATTAGGCTGAAAGATGGATTCTAACAGATAAATTAATCAACAAGGAGAAAGTGCCTAAGGTATATTTTCCTGGGCCTAGACGAGATAAAAGAGGATTATAAAATTTGCTCAAGCAGAATGCAGTAACACTGAGTGCTTATTATGTGCCAGGTTCTGTGGTAAGTTTATATGTCAGCTTTTAATCCTCCTATAGCAACTGTATGAAATAGTTACTATTATTATCCATTTAACAGCTGGGGAAAATGAGGCTTAAAGTTGTTAATTAACATGTCCAAGTTCACGCAGTTGATAAAAGCCAGAGCCAGTGTTCAAACCAAGGTCTCTGTGATGCCACCAGTTTTAAGCCTTTACTATCTGTGCTATATTTCTGGGGGGTAAACATCTGTGAGCCAGATTAAATCTGCTATAGAAGAGAGAAAGTTTTCATTAAAGGTCTTGAAGGTAGAACTTGAATAGATAAAAAGAAGAGAGGACAGTATTTTTTTTTTTTTAAGGGGGAACAGTGAGACCAAAGGCAGGGAGGTATGAACGAACACATAAGGGAAGTAAAAAAAAAAAAAAAAAAGGCAAAGAACTTTTTTTAAAACTGTGTGCCAGATATTTTACTGATTTTAAGAAATCCTGTGCTTTTAAAACAATTTTAAAAACATATGAAAGCACAAAAGGAAATTAAAATCATCTATAACCCCACTTCTCAGAAATATACAAACATGGATTTTAATAGTATCATATTGCATATAGAAGTTTATAATGTGTTTTTATTTTAATATGTCACTCATGTTTTATATCCCTACTGTATTAATTATATACTTATTTTTGTTAGTAATCTAATTGACCTCTCATAGATATATAATGAAAACATACACCAGATTTGGTTTATTTTCATTTTTCCTTGCAATATTAACAAATGGTTAGTTACTCAGCATGGATCTTTGCCTTTTATCAACACAGTGAGTCCCTGAAAGACTCTTGAGTCACTGAAAGTGTTTTCCTTTGCATATGGTATTACATCTGGTATTCCTTTGTCAATTCTCTTTCAATTGTTTGGATTAATTTTGTTTTAGGTAGGTTTTTCCATTAGCTCACTCTATTATTTTTCTTTTAATAGGTAGGTTTCGCCCATTTTCATACTGTCTTGCTTCTATTGTCTTGTTTTAAGCTTGCTAATTTTAATGTTTCTTACAGTTTCTTTTCTAATTCTTTTTGTTGTCCTGATTGTTTTCTCCTCCTCACCCTCTTATTCTGCAGGTTCTTCCTCCTTCAGTGCTAAGTAACCAGTAATCCAAATAAAGTTCATCATGAAATTAAACAACAGTAATTTTTAAGACAAACTTACAGCAACAAAATTTGGAGCATGTGTTTAAGTCTATAAAAAGCCTAAGGCAATAGATCTGTTTTCAGAAATTGTTTTATTTTTTCATAAAGTCCAAATCAATGCAGTATTAGTCAAATCAAATTAATTGGTGGGAACAGATTCCAAATCTGTGAAAAATTATTTTACATGTATAAAAATGGCAAAAATTATCACCTTGAATATTTTCCAAATGTAAAATCAGAATTATTTACAAGTTCTACAGAGTTCATAAGTATGTAAATTAATTTTTTTAAAATTCTATAAGGATTTACACCCCACTGATAAATTGGGATGGGGAGGTCAAGAAATATGTTATCTCTTTTGTATGACATTTTTATAATTATATCATAATGTACTGTGAAACTTAAAGATTGTGAAATAAGAGTGCACAAGGTTATACCTAACCTATTTGAAAGAAGCTTTATCATTTTCAGTGACTAAGTCATGGAAAAATCCAACGATAATTTTTCATGAGAAAAACAGAGGTCTCAAAGCATTTGGGAGTAGGCATTAATTAGGCTGGGTTCTAATCCTCTGATTTTCTCCAGGAAGCAGTATGATACCATCCACTATGCACTTAACCATCACATACCCAGTGAGAAGTACAGGCAGAGCAAGGTAACACTTCCAGTTTTTAGGATGGAAGCAGTGAGGAGTCTTAAAGTGACTTCCCTAGAATCATCATAGTATTTACTGGAAGTGATTATGTAACTGAATCCTAGGACACTTGACTCCTTAACCCTTATACATACAGAATGTGTTAGTTTAACCAAAGGAAAATGTGTCCATTCTTTTCTCCATAACACTGAGGTATTATTTTTATTGCTTAGATATTAAAGCCACAAACAATTGAACATAAGTTTTTTGAATGAAGTTATAAAAAGGTCTTTATATATATTGAATTCCCTCAGGTCTGTACAGAAAAGGCAATATTTTATGTGCTCCAGTTTTTTTTTTAATTTGAAATAGAAACCACTTAATTACAAAGAAAATGAGAATTTTCCAAAGCTAAGATGATCTCAGGCAGTGACAGCATAACAATACAAATCCTTTGAAAGATGTGTTTAAGAATGCAACCTGACAAGTCCTTGTACTCCTTTCTTACTGTTCTATTTCCCAAAAAGGGAATATTGCTAAGAAATAATTCACTGGGTTCTCCAGAAAACATTTCAAATACTCTACATTGGCTCTATCATCATTAGACCCAATACGCTTATGCAAACTAAGTAAATACCAACGTGAACCTCAGACTTCTGTGAATTGACACTTTAACTTTAGGGTTTGACATGCTAAAGCATATATTCTCTTATTCTGGGATCCTAGCCTTGTATTTAGGACATTTTTGATACGGCAGCTGTTGGCAGGTCCTTTCTGTCATCATGTTTCCTACAAAGTAACTTGGAAAACTAGACATCATGAAAAATTCTAAACAACAGTAGGAAGGCCTTCCATTTTGTGGGAGGACTTCTGTCCCTCTTGCCACTTCAAAGGTCTTGGGAGACCCCACCTGGCTCTGGGCACCTGAAGCCATCAGAGGAGGTAGATGCCCGGCTTGCTGGCTTTGAGGCTTGTGTTTCCTTCTGCCTGAGAATATTTTCACATTTTTCCCTGGTTGATAGACTGTTATTGGAATCACGTATTTATTTAACCTTGGGTTCTGCAGACTTTTTCCCTAAAAGGCCAGGTAGCAAATATTTTAGACCTTGTGGGCCACACAGTCTGAGTCTGTTGCAGCCCCAGGCAGTAAGTGAATGGGTGTAGCTGTGTTCCAATAAATATTTATTTACATGAACCGGCAAATTAGAAAAGAACCATCAAGGGTGGAATTAAAGCATCTGTGATGTCTCCTTTTCCTATTCTTAATCTTCAATGGGTTGAGATCAAGCCAAAAAAACCCCAAAAAACAAAAAGGTAAAGAAAATAGATTTTAAAAGGAATGGGAAGGGAAGTCTGGGATTTATAAATAGACCACACTCATTGCTCTTTGCAGGACTCTGTTTACTAGTGTGACACTCTGTGATCCAAATGCTGAATACCAAGTCCTAGTCTCCTATAACTAACCTTCATAAACACTGCTGATACAATTTTGTCTGCAGGTGTCACCTCCCTTCAGTCTATGTATTTATGTTCCTGTTAAAATATATAGTAAACGGGAATATTTCTCCATTAAGGAGTCTGTGTCATTTTTGTCTCCATCACGTGACTTTTCACTTACTTATCTGGCTTTTCTGCCAAACACTAATAGCATTTGGACACATGACCATTGCCACATTAAAATGAGAGACTAATGCTTTTTGCGTGTTTATTGCTTCTCTTTGCTTACAATTTCCTGTCCACCACAGTACATAAATAATAAGGTATATTTCCCCTTTAATGGCCCATAAATTTGATTACCATTTGCCTTGTTCTTTGCTTTTATGAAACAGTGTTCTCATTTTCAAAATGTTTTGAATAATTTAAAAATTGTTTCAAAAGTGTAACATTTTTCCAAGTGGCATCTAAAAAATTTGGGTTGGTTTTATAACTTTTACTACTTATAAGTCTAGTGCCTTAATCAACCTCCATGTTTTGAGTATTTACTGTGGCCAAGGCATTATATTAAGCACTGTACCAAACTAATATCTGCCATCCAACTGGAACTAGTAGATAGAAATTTGAGACAAGTATGAAAGGTACATTTTTAACCTACCAACAAACTCAGTTAGACATAAGATATTGTCCACAATTATCTGCATACCACGCTCTATTCTCTGCTTTACTTTGCAAATGGAGATTTAGATTTAACGTTCTCAATAGCAGATGTACTGGTATATTCTGAGAAAAACATCATCCAAACTAGTTATTTGTGTAGTGAAAATAGGAATACGAGCTTCTTTGGTACAGCACGAAGCATTCAGAGCCTGATATTTCCTTAGCTCAGGATTGTGCCTAAGTGGAAAATTATTTATGTAGTTGAGATTACAGAGACTACATAATTTATACTCTTGATTGGTTTCACTTTAACACTATAAAATTAGTATTTCTCATCTGATTATAAAATTATTTTGAATCATCTTTTTAATCACTGCTGGATATCTCAATGATAAATGAGATACCATTCCCCTTTTTTCAAAGTTTGGGTGTGTCTGTTTTTTAAAGACAATGTTTTTAGAGCAGTTTTAGGTTCACAGAAAAATGAGAGGAAGGTAGAGAGATTTCATGTATACTCCCTGCCCCCACACAGCATAGCCTCCCCTGCTATCAATATCCCCCACCAGAGTGGTACACTTAATGAACCTGCATTGACACATCATTACCACCCGAAGTCTATAGTTTACATTAGAGTTCACTGTTGATGTACATTCTATGCGTTTGGGCAAACGTATGATGACACATATTCATTATTACAGTATCATATAGAGTATTTTCACTGCCCTAAAAATCCTCTGTGCTCTACTTGGCAACCACTGATCTTTTTATTATCGCCATAGTTTTGCCTTGGCCAGAATGTCTTATAGTTGGAATCATACAGTATTATATATCTATTTTTCACTGTGTAAATTATGATACAATAAAATATTTACCCATATCAAGATTTTCCTACACTCAGGATTATTTTCTTAGGCTAGATTCATATTCATGCTGGATGAAAGGGACATCATTAGCTATTTCATTTTAAAAATTGACTGTTTTAGTAGGTAGAACGTAGAACCATATATTGTTACTTTGATGAGAAAAATATGACTTTATTTTTAACATTTTTATTTCTTTGATTTCTACTAATATTGAACCTTTTTTTCTTCAAAATTATTAGCAATTTGATTTTCATAATTGTGCATTATTTGTTATGTCAGTTGCTCAATTTTATACAAAGGGTTTTAACATTTTTCTTAAACATTTATATTGAGCTTTTAAAATAAGTTGCCATCTTTATTACATTTCTAAATTTATTGTTTGCCTTTTAATTTTCCTAGTTATATTTTGAAATTCAGAAATTTTGTGATTTATTCCAGTCATTTATTTCAACATTATTTAATGATTTTCTTCTGCTTTGAAACTTAGGAAGACCCCTCCCCATACTTGAAAAATTATTCATCTCTTTGTTCCTCTAGGATTTTATTGATTAATTAATTTTATATTTATTTCTGTAATCCAGCTGGAATTTATTTTGTTGCATGAAATAAGATGAATATATAAATTATTTTCCCATTAGCTAAAAAATAGCATGAGCATCATTTATCCCTTCCCCAGTGCTTTATGATGTTCTTCATCATATATTACATGTTATATATGACAAGATCTTTTTTTGAATCATCTAGTAGAGAGGTCTCAAATTTTTGAGCACACATGCCTAGCATGCACAATTTGTGCATGCACCATCAATATATGACTTTGCTTTTATGAAGACCTACACTAGTACCTGTTTGCACTAACCAAAAGAAATTCTAAGAGGATTTTTCCTTTTAAGAAGAAAGGTGAAAAGTGAAAATAGTGCTCAGCGTTTATTTTGCAGTGAGCTGTTATAGAGGCAATATGCACTCTTAGCATCACCAAATTCCTTCCCGGGAACCACATACAACATCTCAGCATCCAGCCATCATAGCTTTGAACTGTGTGGGTGAGCATCTGTGCTTTATCTCCCATTTATTTCGTGCATCCTTTAGCGAGATGTGTCCTAACGTAATTCCTTCTTTGCTTTATGCCATTTTGGCTTATGAAAGGTTTCCTAGGAGCACTCCATTTTTGGATAGTGGGGGAAAGCTGTATTTTTTTATTACATACTTGCACTACTGTCAATCCATATGTTAAGTAACACTTATATTAATTTGTATCTTGAAATCAAGTGAAAACATACTTTCTAATTTTTTTTTATCCCACCCCTGGTGAATTTTTTTGCATGCTACAAACTACTTATCATATGATTTCTATTATTTTAGCTTAATAACAGACTTTTATTTCCCTATATCTAGTTTCTCCCTCTGGATTATTCTTTCTTCAGACATTTATTTGACATTCACTTACATATAAACATGTGTATCATTTTGTAAATTTCCTAAAAAATCCCATTTGGACTATAATTGTACTGTAGTTTCACTCAATTTATATATATTTTTTCTTTTGACATCTTTAGATGGTTCTAATTCTCAGTGTATATAGCTTTTGTCATCTTTATGTCTCTTGGTAGGATTTTTAAAATGAGTCTTAAAGATGATTAATGTTACTTAATCCTAGGCACTGTATATGTGTATTTGCAGGTATAGGGTGACTATATAATTTTATCATCCAAACCATTTCATTACTATTATTATTATTATTATTATTATTTGGCTGTGGGATCTTAGTTCCCTGACCAGGGATTGAACCTGGGCCCTCAGCAGTGAGAGCGTGGAGTCCTAACCACTGGACTGCCAGGGAATTCCCCAAACCATTTCACTATTGAGAGTGAAAGGGAACACTATTAATTTTAACACTGGGGACAGCAGGGATAAATGGGACTCTTCTAGGGAAACCAGGCCATTTGTTAACTCTGGGAACCTACAAAGCTTTTCACATTGGAGAATGCAGGTATAGACAGTTTTTGCAATAACTTTTTCTGTGAAGGAGAGGAATAAGAGAGAGTGGTAGATGTAGGGCAACACAGGACCAAATAATGCTGTTTATTTTTAATTGAACCTGCTTAAATGTTGATAGGGAGACCTCAGTAAAAATAGAGATGGTCAAATGATATTAGAAGGTTGAGTAATTAACAAAGAGAGGTCTGTGAAGAGGTCACAAGGGGTAGGATTCTGACCAGAGGAGGAGGAGTAAGCATTGTGCTTACAAGGAAAAAGGGAAAGGTAACTTCATATGTAAATAAATTTGCAGGTAGAGACTAGGTAGCTGATGTTATTCCCATCACTTGTCAAAACATATAGGACTATACAATACTGAAAATACTCAAGAAATTTATCAAAAACATCATATGCACCTGTTTTGGAAATGGGATTTAATGTTTTTGTTTCATTCACAATTTCAGTGAAAATCATTACTCATTAAAATAACCCTGCAAATGTATATGCATGTTTTTGTAATCTCCATCTATATTTACTGTTATAGTGTCATTTTATCATTTTTCATATTTAATATTTTGGCCCCCATAAGTCTTCCAAAGATACAATCCTAGGAGAAAGAGTTTACACATAAGTAAGAGGCAGTATACTCCTCTAGTTTTTATTTCATCTCTTTTAAATCCTTGTCACTTCATTAATTCCATTTCTTTGAAAAGGTATGCATAGTTTTTGCTACATTAAGTTGTTATTTGTGCATTCTGCATAGCACTTCTGTTTGGCAGTGTATGTTGTGTTTAGCCCTTGTCCCTTTAGAACTTACTTAGCCTACAAAAGGGACTACCAGAAGACATCGCTTCTGACCTAGTTTTCCCCTAATGCCAGGCATTTGTTTACCATCTTCATGGTTTTGTTCATACCTGTTGTATCACCTCTACCATCATTTACTTCACATTTTTCTTTGAATCAGCCCATGACTAATATCTCCACTTACTTTTATTTTGTTCTAGGCAATACTACCTAGATATTGCAGTTTTGTTGTGTTAGCTATGGTTTTAGAATATGGATATATACTATATATAATATATACAAAGGCATATAACTATAAAAAAGTAGCATAACAAACCAACAGGGAGATATTTGAGGTGCAATGTTTTTCTTTTCAAATAAACTAGATGACGTGGCATCCTGCCTATTTCATTTACTAATGGGATCTATGATTACTCTCTCCTTACTTTTTCTACCATCTACCTTAATTCATAAATGACTAGACTGGATATAACATGTTTATGTTTTGAAGTAAGCCATTTTAAAGCCTTTCTTAGCACTAACAAATAGGCATTTTTATAAAGGAAAGAGTGCTTAACACCATCTCATTTTATATAAAAAGTCAAAATGATATACTATAAGACAGTATCCCAATTTTGAAGGATTGTTTGCCAAGGATAATCTATTGATTCTAAAGCATTAAAAAAGGATCAGATATCAGATTTTTTCAATTTTAAGCAAAATTGATATTTGGAGTTGAAAAGAGAAAGTGTTATTACAGAGTAGATTTTCTTGTGCAACTGATATAGTAACAATAAGGATACAGATATCCAAGACTGAAAGAAAATTATTTGGCCATAAAAGGCCTTCAACAGAATCCCTGCTGTAAATCATAATAGAGATTTTCCAAGTCTCACCAAACACATAAAGGCCATTTCTAACCATTTTATCTGAAATACTGAATCAGATTAATGGAGGTGTCATATTAAAATGTGTTAGCTGTTGGAATTTGCACTGTGGCCTTACAAATTTCAGGACTGAGATGAAGGTCCTTTGAGTTTGCTAGGGAGACAGCATGATACAGTATAACAAGTGTTGAATCTGAAAGTTAGTAACCAATGTTATCTTAAATCACTTCAGCATTGTTTTTGATTAGTTAGTTTTGTTGATTATAAAATGGGAACAATAATGATTCTTCTCTAGGTATTTTGTAACATAAATGATAAGATGTATATGCAACAGTTCTGTAAAGTACTACACATCTATACATTTTCAGTGCTCTGATAATAGTATTTAGGCTTTCTTTGGATGTGGTAATAGACTTGCAAATTTGGAAAAGACTTTCCCAAGGAGTAGCTTTTCTAACTTCCCACAGCTGTGCACCAGACCTACTGACTTGTTTTCACCAACTTTCATTGCTACCTAGCTTTTAAAGTGTACTACTTTTGTTATGGAACAAAGCCTACATACTTTTATTCATTCAATACAAATTTATTGCTCACCTATCCTGTGAAAGAATGTGCTAGGTGCTAAAGTTTCAAAGGTGAACATAATGAAATATTGTTTTCCAAAAGGTCAGGATATAGTCATGGAGATAGTCATAAACAATTGTAGTGCGCTGAGTTCAGGAAAATGAAAGTAAACCACACTGTTGCTATGGGAAAACAGAGGCCTAGGACACTCAACCTAGGCTGGTTAGGGAAATCTTCCTGGAGAAGGTACGATCTGAACTTCATCTACTGTGTATGTATCAAGTACAGTTCTAAGCGCTTGAGATATATAGTAAGCAAAATTGGGATCGTTCCTGCCCTTAGCACTTATATTCTATCAGGAGAGACAGACAATCTGATAATCACTCAAATAAATACAAAATCACAACCATGGTAATTGATGCAAAGGAGAGGTACCTAGTACTAGGAGACCTCATAATAGGCATTTTTGTTTTAGTTTCAAGTTCGGTTGGGGGAAGTCTTCCCTCATAAAGTAACTGAGATCTAAAGGATGAATAGGAGTTGATTGGTTTAGGTTGGGCCATAGACTGATTCCAGGCAGAAGAAATAACATATTTAGGAGGGAATGTAGCCATTGGAGTCTTTGAGAAGAACCCAATATATAGCAGCCCTTTCACTGTCTAGGTTTAGAGTAAATTCAGGAAAGAAATAAAGATAAAGGAGTAGGACATAAAGTATCATCTTTACTAATGACAAAGTTGTTATTGGAGAATGTTGCATATGTGTGAGAGTCAAATTCACTTCCTATTATTGAATACCAGGGTTAGTCAAATTTACTTGCCTAGTTAAAAAAGATTGTAGACTACTTATGGTCTCCACAGAAGAGAAGCCTTTTAGGATATCTACAACACGAAGAAACAGAGCATGACTTGAGCATTGTGTAGAGTGAGTGGAAAGACTATGTAGAAGGGAGAGGTTGAAGATAATAGAAATGGGGATGAATGATGAATGAAAGTTCTGGAGGAGGCAGGTGGACAGGGACTGGACTAGTGTGAGAAGCGCGAAGGGTCCAGGGCAAAGAGTTTAGGGACACACTCATTCTTAGCATCGTTCAAGTAAAGGGTTGGCATCTGAAAGTGAGTGCTGCTTACGTCTTGTGCCCTGAGCACCTTCTTGCCTTATCCTAGTCCTTGTCCTGCTGAAGGGCCTGAGACTGAAAGCAGAGAGGAGGTGCTGGCCCTGAGAAAGAGCAAGGATATGTCATCTTCTGAGACTGGAAGAACGACATGGGAATGGAGATGTATGCAGATAATGGAATAGTGTACAAGAAGTTAAGGGAGAATAGATTGGATGGTCTCATGTTTCATGATGATGAACTAGGAAACAAAGTCAGCAGCTTAAAATGTGTATGGAGTGTGAGAGCCGTGCGTATTTAGAGCATGCTGACAAAGGAGGAGGGGTACTCAACATGCAGGCCTTTGTTAAGACTGAAAATCAGTCTGTACCACTGATTATGTCCACTTGTGTATAGCTGCCTGGGTTCATGAATGGCAGAGGCATGATATAGCACCAGTCCAGGGAAGAGGTCAGTCCAAGGAAGAGATTTTACAAAGTGAGTTTGATGGTGGATAGGAGTGAAAGGTGCTGGTGAGAGAGGAGTTCAGGTGATAAACCTTGGGAACCAGGTATTTTGTAGAGACAGGAGAGGCCAGTAGGGTGATGATTGACTGCGAGAAAATAGTAAGATCAAGGGAGACAATAATGGTCTCAGTGAAGCTGAAGAAGAGAGAGGTGGCTGGGGTCGGGTTGGGTGTATAAGATCTGAGAAGAACACCAGTGATTTATTTGTATTCTTTTCAGCAGATGAGTCTGTTCCAGACTGTTTCTGAGTGAAGTCCTAGATGCAGATGGCTGTGGATGTATAGCAGTGAAGGTCAATGAAGTTTAAAAGATGAAGGAACTGAGAAGCTCAGTGGCTGCATGGTAAGTCTACACAAACCGTGAATTGCCCTAAGATGATGGATGGATTAGATTGCACATATTGTAATCCTCATTCCATATGGCTGGTGAATATTAGTGCCTCAGGAGGAGGCCTGTAGATGACAGTAATGAGTGGGGTTAGAGCATGATTCAGTGATGTGGCATGAGTTTCAAAGAAGCAAAGCCTTGTTTTTAAAAAAAATATGAGTGTAAAAATATGTGGAATGTTGGATAATAAGCAGGCTCTGATTAAAAAAGCTTCAGAGGAATGGTGTCCTCCAAAGAAAGTCAGGTTTCAGTTGACTTCAGTAAAGAATTTGAGTATGTAGGGGATGTAGGAGCATACCACTGAATGAGGCTCATAGAGGACTTAGTGGAAAGTTTTTTTTTTTTGAGTGGGAGGGAGTTCTTGTGTCATTGAGAGAAGTACAGAATAGTATGGAAAGAAGAGTAATAGGGATGTATGTGGACTCTGTTATCACAATGACTTGGCTTAAATCCTAGCTCCACCAGTTAAAAGCCCTGTAATCATAAACAAGTTATTAACTTGAGTTCCTTGTTTGTAAAATGGAGTTATAATATATGCAGCTCATAGCATTATTGTAAAGAGTAACGAATTAATGCATGTTTACTGCTTAGCATGTAGTAAGTGGTAAATAAAAGTTATTATAAGGATCAATTATTATTATAAGGATCAATAAGGAGATGGCCAAAGATAATAGAGACATGAGGCCTAGTGGCATTAACTGACTTCAGTTCTAAGTTATAATTAGAAGCCTGGGGATGTTTGCATCATGGTCTAGTATGAGATTCTTAGGCCAGCACTTTGGAGAATGGTGATGGGGCATCAGTGGACGTGCCAGAGCTACCATTGTGGTTCATTGGCTTTTCTCCTAGTTGAAGTCGTATCTAGGTGAAGAGTTAGGGAGTATGAAGAAAGATTAATTAATTGCCACTTAAAATATATTCTATTATTATTCTGTGGTTATGGCTAAGTAGAATTGTTTTCTTCACAAGGATTCACTGGGATTCTAAGCCACAGAAGTGAAGAACTTCTGAGAGCTATCATGTGTTGATTCTATTTCCAAAGGAAGTAGTGCAAGTACCTAGTTCCATTAGTCTCGGGAAGTGGAGTCCTTCAATTCCAAAAAATATTTCTTGAATGCTTTCTATGTGCTTAGTATCAATAGCTCTGCTAGATCCTAGCATTATTAGGAGTATATATTACTCACTTTTGATATCCTTCTGTGAAAACCCTGAGTTCTGCTACAATGTCCGATGGAGAATAAGAAGCATCAAATCCACTAATTCTGAAAGATACTCTCGGCTTAGAATTAAATCAAATAGAATAGAAAAATCTCCCTCCAGTGTCAGGTTTGAGCTGTATGACCTAAACCCCTAAACTCTTAGCCTTATCTACCATCTCCTTCCTCTATCTTTAAATACTTTTTATTTCTTTTTAATTATGAAATATAACAAAGATGGAGAAAAGTATAGAGGAGAATATTAATAGCTAATACTCCTCGTGTTGACTTTGTACCAGGCACTGTTCTATGTGCTTAACATGTATCAACTCATTTAATCTATAAAACAATGCTATGAGATAGGTTGTTACTATAGGTTGTTACTATCTATTTTGTAGATTAAAAAAACAGTCCCAGAGAGATAAATATGTAAATAAATATGTAATTTATCCAGGATCACCCAGCTAGTAGGCTTAACTGCTTACACTATACTGCTTCTCATGTGTCATCTTTAACAAATATTAACATCTTGCATATTTGCTTCAGATCTTTTTTATGGAAAAATATTACAGAATAAAGTTCAAGTTCCCTTATCAAGTACTCCTACCCATTTCCTCCTCTTTTGTCTGCCCAAAGGTAACCACTATCTTGAATTCAGTGTTTATCAATTCCATGGATGATTCTACAAGTTTTCTATATGTATATATTTATGCACAAAGAATACATAGAATTATTTTGCAAACTTCTTATAGTTTGTTTTTTACTCTTAACATTTTTGAGATGTAGCCTTATTGATATATAGAGTTGGAGGCTGTTCATTTTTAGAATACTCCAGTGAACATATACTGTACCTATTCTGTTTATACTGTACCTATTCTTCTATTCCTATCCCTTGCCCATTTTTCTGTTTATTTTACAAGATCTTTAAAGTTTTGCTTTTTCATATCCATCTACTCTTATTTCACTTATCCTATTGTCAGTAATTTCTTTTTTTAAATGAATGTAATTGCTTTGTCTTTTTGATCACCCTAAAAATACTTATGTTAAAGTCTTTCTCTAATTCAGAGATCAGCAAACTTTTTCTGTAAAAGGCCAGACAGTAAATATTGTAGGATTTGTGGGCCAGACTCTGTTACAAGTACTGAACCCTGCCATAGTAGTGCAATAGGAGCCAGAGACCATACCGTACATGAATGGGCATGGCTGTGTTTCAATAAAACTTTATTTACAACAACAGGCATTAAGCTGGATTTAGCATGAGGGCCACTGGAATGACTGTGCTCTACAACTAATTTCATCTGGAGTAAATTCCTGTTCAGATGGTTGATTTTATTGATTAGTCTTAGCAATATATGTCTCTGTGTATTTTAGATTTTGGTTTCTCTCTAAGGGGAACCTTTTTTTCCCCAACAGTTGGCTCCACCCAGTCGCAGAGGCCTCCACTCCAGTCCAAAGTCACGTGATTTCTGTGATATCTCACCCTGACAAAAGAGGTGATACCCCTTTCCTCTAGGCTATTTATGTTATACATAATTCTGTCATTGAATATATTGTACTCTCTGTTTCTGGCAGGGGAGAGAGGTCAGGGGAGGAATTAAACACATTTTTTTTCTAGGATGTTTTTAATTCCTTGGGAACAGGGTCTGTGTATTATTTCTGTATGCCTAGGACTAGCAAAACATTTGCTGGACCATTTGGTATAGTTTTCATTATGAGTTTTAGAGGAATGTAAATTTAAAGAAAACAATAGAATTTAGTCAAAATACTTGATTTAAAAAGGTTTCTCATCTTCCAATATTATACACTGTTAACTTTGAAGTAGAGAACCTTAAAAGATATTTATAGACTCTTACTTTCTTACTACTTGGTTAATGAGAATTGACCTAAAATGTGTTCTTACAATAATGAGTATTCTGACAGACTCTTAAAGAAACTTAATTAGGGTCAAGACTCTTCCTTTAGTATAATAACAGTGATTATAATTAACAATTGTACATACATTTTATCTAAATATAATTTGTACCCATTTACTTGTACACAGAAAAATTGCGTGAAAAGTTAGAGAAGTCTCAGAAGAGTTTCAAATGAAGTGATTAGCACTGAGGACATAATTGAGAGGCTGTTAAAGGGAATATTTCAAAGAAATGCCTTTCAAATGAATGTCTTATTATATAGTAGTTAATGTTATTTTCGGACCTAAAAAAATCATTGAAGGCTTGCTTGTATGCGGTTGATTATCAATTTGCTGATTAGGTTTAATTGCTCATAATTTGTATTCTTTCTCTGCTTAATGCCAATGTCATGCAGTGGACCTTGCCTATTTTTAAGTGGTTTTCACATCATAATTTCTCTTTTATATTTTGTTAAAGATATTCCACTTCTCTTTATCTGTTATTATATTTTAAGTTAAAGACTGCACTATTATTTTACAGCAATGTGATCACAAGTTGAAGAGTTTGTGCAACCATTTGATAAAGAGTTTTAAAGTGGCACCATTCTGGAGTTTAGGGTTTTTCCTTATTTTGTCATTTCAGTTGAGGCCGTCCTGTAGTTATTGTAGTCAACACATGTAAGTTATGTATGTGATCTATATGTGTCTCTGACCAAAGGGTAAAGTGTAGAGTATCAATGTGCATTCTCACCCTTGAGTAAACCCCATTATTTTAGAGAAAAAAAGCCAACCCCATGTTATAGTCATTTTTGACTCCAGGGGGCAGTGTAAAATAAGAAATGATAAGGCCTTACCTAGTCGCAGTTTATATTTAATGTAATTATCAAAGCCAGAGGGAAATGATGGATTTTATGAAGCCAACCAGGATTTCACTGTGTAAGTTATATCATTCTGAGATGGCTCTTTAGATGTAGGAGCCAGAGTGTCCATTTGAATCCTCATGTGGAGGCTAATAACGGCTTTCCTGCCATATTTCAGTGTTCATCTGCAATCCTTTTATGATTTTAACCCAGACAATGTGGTTCCTCTAAAGGACTTGTTAAAAAATTCTCTATATTTCAAATGGACCTTTCCTATGTGTACACATGAACAGGCAGGCTCACACATACACATATCCCATAGACAGCCAGAGAGAGAAGAAGCCGTTAGCATACCATTATGGCTATATACTTAAGCAGCTGATATACTGAAATGGTGGTAACAGAAGCTATTTATTGAGTGTTACTCAATAGCAGGCACTGTGCTAGGAGTTTTGTATATTAAATCTCATTTAACTTTGTAATAAAGTCTTATCTTTACAGATAAGGAAATTGAATCTCAGTAATTTAGACAATGACTGCCAGCTAGCAAATGGCTCATGAGGATTCAAACACACATGTTCTTTTTATTATGGTAACCTATAAGCCTATACCCTACATAACACATACTTTGTTCAAGAAGTAATAAATACCAGTTGGAAACAGATTTTATGATCCCATTCTGTGTGTCTGTTTTAGTGCCACAGGAGTTAATTTAAAAGATGCTGTTTTTCTTTGAGAAGAACAATTTTACCACTTCAATATTTTCTCTTTCTTGCTAAAAATCACATCTAATGAATTTTAAGAGGCTACCTTGCCCAACTCCTAAAACAGTTCTGGCCTCACAGCATAGTTTCTGGTTGTGCAGGCTAGATTTAGTTGAGTCATATTAGAAAGACATGTAAAGAACATTTTTGGCTAAAGAGCGAAGGAATTAATATTTGGCCTTTACTATCCTATGATCAGTTCATTGCACATCCTGCCTTGTCTACTTCACAGAAGAACGCTAGGGACATCTGAGAGGATAAGCACTTGCAGTTCTTTTTATTAAAAAAAAAATAAGCAAACAAACTGAGCTCCACCTTCATTTATGCCTTTACATTACCAAAGATTACATACAATTATAATGTGAGCAGAATGGATTAAATTAGGAATTAAGATTCATTAATGGTGATTGCAAATCCCTGAAGATCATGGGGGCTGTAAGGTAACCAATATTGATAAATATTGTAAAATACTTATCAGTGCTTAGAATCATACATTGTTAGACCTGTTATAGATCATAAAGTTCACTTACTCTAACTCCCTCCTTTCTGATGTGGAAATTGACCCATAAACAAGCTTTAAATTGCTGAAATGTGTGCAATGTGTATCACACATTTATAAAAGTAAACATTATTATAACACCATTTTGTAAGAAGCACTGCTTACATGACCTTGACAATCCAGTCTTCTAACCTGGATTATAATCACTAGTCACATATTACTAGTCTAGATATATATGTAACAGGAAAATCTGAAGGGGCTCTTAAACTTGTAATTTATAAAGCCAATAAAATGAGAATAAAGCAGTGTTCGGGTATTAGCTTATAATTCCCATTCCAGAAGTACTGAAACCCTGAGGAAGATATGGCTCCCTTCTTTGCTCCTTAAATCTTTCTCAGATTCTTTATCCAGGGTACTGCTTAGCATCCTTTTGGATCTCACACTTTGGGGATAGTCTCACTGGCTATCCTGGAATGATCTCTTTCTTGTAGTAGAACCTTAATTACTAATTACAGAGGAGTCTTGGTCTCTTTAGCATCTGGAATTGTTCCGATTTTTAAATAAGAATCCTTCCTCAATTGATTCTAAAGAATGCTGTTTTACTCTAAATTGGATCGGCAAGATGACTTCTCATTACACAGAAAATGGCTTATCTCTGTATTTGTGTGGGTCTGCACATTTCTCCTTCTCTGAATCTTTCCCTCTACTGCTAGTGAGTTCTCCCTGCTGAGGCACTTGATTGGAGAGTGGTAGGATGATTATATTCCTTTAATTTTTGTGAGTAGCCCGACATCTAGATTGGGATCTGATCTACAAAAGTATCTTACAGTGGAAAGAGGCATAGACACTGTTGTACTTTATATAAATGTCCACTGGCTATAGCAGACCTGAAATTTACTTTTGCAACCATTTCATTTCTAGTATGTCTAATAAACATTAGGATTTGACCATTCACAATTAAATTTATTTTTAATGTCAGCTGAATAAATAAAAGCATTCAGAAGGGAACTCCTGTGTCTTCTCACCACCTAATCACCCAGGTAACTTGTCTGTATGCACATATTCCCTATCTTCTGTCCAAGTACAATAGAAATACCATCGTTCCTATTAAAGGACCTCTTTTCCACTTATACCCTGTGTCCCATCACTTCTCGCATATTCAAGAATGGTTTGACCCTCAACCAACTCCTCTTTCGTGCATCATCATTTTCTCATTCTCTGCTGGATTGCTCTCAGCAGCAAACAAGTATGCTCTGACATCTTCCATTTTAAAATTAAACTTTTCATCCCTTGCTTCTAAGTCCTGTCTTTCCTTAATATCAAAATTTGCATGTTTGTATTTATCTCCACAATCACCATTATCTCTTTAGCTGCCACACATTTAGGCTTGTGTTCCCTCCACTCAAGGTCCTCAACAACCTCCATGGTGCTGAATGCAATGATTAAGGTTTAGTTATTCCATAGAGCTGGCCAAGCCATCTGTAAAACTCATCTCCTCTTGCCTCCTGTGACATCAGACTATCCAGCTTTTACCCCTACCTCGCTGGCCACTGTTTCTCAGTCTCCTTCATGTGCTCTTCTTCCTCTTTCTGATTTGTACAGTTTGGAGTGTGCAGGGCTTCATCCTTGGGCTTCGCCCTCACACCCCAGCTACACTCACTCTTCAGTTCTATGACTACATTCTACCTATATTGTTGCCATTTCCTAATTTATATTTTTAACTTGAATTCTTCCCAAGTTCCATTCTTATATTTTAAGCTGCCTACATGTCATCTCTACTTGAAGAACTTTCTTATATTTAACATGGCCAAAAGGGAAGTTTTGATCCCTGACCTTTCACTGTCACCCCACAACTATTCCTTTCCTATTCTTAGCCATTTCAATAATAAGCATGACCATTCCTGCAGTTGCTCAAACCAAAATATTAGGTGTCATCTTTGGTTCCTCTCTTTCCCTCATCCTCTATATCCAATCCATAGCAAGTCCTGCAGGTTGTCTCTTGTCTGTCTGTCTCTCTGTGTCTCTGTATCTCTGTTTCTCTTTCTGTCTCTATATATCGATCTGTCTATGTAATCTTTCAAACTTGTGCCTTTCTCTCCATTTCTACTATATGTCACTCTAGTCCAAAACACCATCATCTATATCTTGAGCTTAACTAGTCCCCTTGTTTCTTTTCATAGTGAAAGTGATCTTGGTAGAACATAAGGCAGATAATGCTGCTTTGCTGCTTAAAACTCTCTGGTGGCTTCCCATGACTCTTAGGATAAAATCCAAACTTCTTACCATGGCCTACAAAGCCTTGTATGATCTAGCTCTTGTCTGCCTCTCTTAAGCATTCCCTATTTCTTACTTTGCCATGCTGGCCTTCCTTTCATTTCTCCAACATACCAAGCTACTTTCTACCTCGGATTTTTGTACTTCCTGTATGCTCTTCTGGGAGTTATTTTCCTTAAGATTTTAATAGGCTTATTTCTTCCCTCTTAGCCTCAGCACTTTGTGAAGTTGCATCTCTCTTACCTGTTACTCTCTATCATATTATGCTGTTACTTAAAAAAAAAATCTTCCTAGCACTCATCTCTGAAGTTATCTTAGCTATTTGTATATTATCTAAAATGCTCTATCAAAACCCACTAAGCTCCATGAGAAGAGGATATCACTATATCCCTTGACCTAGAACAGTGTCTGGCTAAAGTAGCTGCACAGTATTTGTTAGATGATTTAATTTTGCATGATTTTCAAGCTATTTGAGTTTTTCCTTTTTTATGAAGAAGTATAACTGAACCCCAGATATCTCACAGTTTGATGTAAATTTGATGCTATATGTTAAAATATTTCCCAAAATTTGGTGTGCATTTGTTCATTATATCTGTTCAAAAGTAGTATGTTTTTTTAAATGCTTCACAGATGGTTAGTTAACATTTTGTTGATATAATTTCAGTGTTACAGAGCAACTGCCTATGTTGTTTGCTTGCTTTACATTTTGTCTGAATAACACAGGTTGCTGTATGACTACACACACACACATACACACTATTGAGTACTGGCTATGTTTGTTAATAAAGAGATTTTTTTGAAAATTTGCCATTTCATTATGAAAAATTTTAAATATATAAGAAAGTTGAAAAAACTTGTATAATCAACATGTATATACCCACCACTTAGATTCTAATACTAACATTTTACTATACTCGATTTGTCACATATCTATCCATATATCCATCTTTCTTTCCAAATAGATATATTTTTAAAGACTTTTTAAAATTTATTTTATTGCAGTATAGTTGATTTACAATGTTGTGTTAAAGGACTTAATTTGTTTAAGATAGTGAATATTTTCTAAGTTCTTTAATTTCAATCAGAGATGAAGCAAGTTGCTCCTTATTTTGCCTTCCAAAGGACTAGAATGGAATCTTATGATGTATTAAACCACTGTACATTTGACTCTTAAAATTCAAAATAGCCAAAAATTAGAACTGTGCTTTGAAACTAGTACTCATAGGAAGTGACAGATATGTCATGGTGGATGATGAAGAAACTGGGTTAAAATGAGCTCTAACCTTTAATTGAAGATATTAAGTCTAAACTAGAAGCAATGGGAAAACTAAACTTGTAATTAATAAAGCTGTTAGAAAAATAACCACAGTTGACTTCATTCTTCTCTTGAACATTGATGGTCATTGTTTCTTTTTCCCCATTGTTTAATGTCTGTTTCACTGCTTATTGACACTTGGAGTAGTGAGTGGTAAGGGGGAAGTATAAATGACAATATCCAAATTGATTTGTCATGTGATGAGATAATGAAATATTTTATTGCTAGTTAATTCATAGAATCATAGAGTATTGTTGAATAGAATCATACATAGAATGTTGGAACCAGAAGGTCTGTCACAGATCTCCTAGTCCAGTCTCCTCATTTTACTAATGGGAAAACTCAGGCCCCAAGAAGGGAAAGCAACTTTTCAAGGTCACATTTTCCTGAATTGTGCATAACTGGAACACTAAACTAGTATGTCTAGAAGCTTCCTTCCTTCTCTACTTGCAGAAAGGCATGAAGAAAGGTTTCACATCCCTGGGCTACACGACCACTTGGGTTCTTCCAGTTTTGACATTTGTTCATTATCTGATTGGACTTCAACTGCAACCTGTCATGTTCTATATTTTTAAATTGCATTTATAACATTTTAAATGACAGTAGTACTTAGGGTTCAATTAGCAATAGAAATTACTAGTTTAATGGACAGTGAGTTTCTGTTTAATTTACATATTCTTTTGGTTTGTTCCTACTTGAAGCTTTTCTAGTTTTCATGAGTTATCAAGATGTGACAAAAGAAAAAAGCTTTAAGTACTATCAGAGGGGAATCTAGGTTTTGTGGGCCTAAAGTTCATACAATTGGGGCATCAAAATACAAAATTAAGGGCAAGAAAGAATATTCTAAAGGGCCTATGTAAGTGAGGAGCCCTGAAATTTAAGAAGCTTCTTTAACTTTACTGTGACCTACCTCTGAAATCCAGAACAGATAAATTAGCTAGGTGAATAAATATTTTTTATTGCACAGGGAAGGGACAAAAGGAAGCTAATATTGTCTAAGTACCTACTGTGTAACTGGCACTATGCTAAGCACTTTACACAAAGTATCTTATTTAAGCCTGAACAAAACTACAAGACTGATATCATATATGAGCTATATTTCATAAGTTAGGTATGTCTAATAAATGGCAAAAACAGGGTTTGAACCTAGGTCTTTCTGATTCCAAAACCTGTGCACACTCCACCATACCCTTATATGAGAACAGCTGTTATCACAAAGCTCTGTTAATTATATTAAAAATAGAAATACGATCAAATGTAGATATTGACAGCAGAGGGCTTCCATTCATAAAGGATAAGAGAAGTACTCAAATAATGATAAATTCAAGACAGAATGTTTTATTTGCCACAAGAAATGTTTCAAGATAGAACCATAACCATCTTTGCCAATGGTGGGAGGATTCTAAGAAATACAAACATAAAACAGCTTTTTTGTTTTCCGAGCACTGCTTTTAACTATGCTCTTTCCATCCCCCATTCCGTCCCTTAGCAACATCTTTAGTAGATTCCATTAATTTGTGGCCATTTTCATTTATTCCAGTTTTGTTCAATTCATTGTAAAAATTCAAAAACCTTTCCCATCTTCTGTTCCAGCGCAGACTGAAGCTGCGACCCTGGCTGCTTGGAGACTAGTCTGGGTGGTAGCAAGTGCTGCGGGGCGGGGGGCTCAGTGTCACCTGGTTCTGAAATGCATTCATTCTACCTCATTCCTTTCCCCAAAGCAATTCCTTTGGTGTTGGGGACAGGGAAGGGGGAATAGTGGGCACAGAGCCCTTCTTACATAATTTACTGGTCACCTTCTGTGGCTGGGGACCGCAGTTTGTCCAGTTTGGTAGCCTCTGCTGCTGTGTGATCTTTGCATATGTGAAGTGTGTGGCTTTCTTGAGGTACTGTTCACCTTCATCCCAGCTACTTCTATCACTGAATATTACCTCAGAAAGGAGCAGTTGTGTCATTCTTCAGCTTCTCCAGGTGGAGAGGCATCTTACTTGCACAACATCTCTCTAGATAGCCCTACAACTTCTACCCTTTGTGTTGAGGTTCTCTTCTAAGTCCTCCAAGGCCCATCACTGAGAGGGTTTCTCCCATATTCTTCCAAGGCATACCTTGCCATAATCTCTTTTTGCCCTCCTGGTGTAGGCAACTCCAGCAGGGCTCCTCCCTTTAGAAACATCTATACCAGAAAAGGATATGTTTCCATGTTTTCATATGCTTTCTAAAACGTATCAGGCTCTCTCAAGAACTGTCTCACCATTCTCCTGACTCATGGCATTATCAGGTTGAGATTGCAGCCTCATCCAGGAAGTGAGAAACATCTCATCTTCTTGCAGGCAGC
The DNA here is from genome assembly GCF_005190385.1 of Monodon monoceros. NCBI lineage: Eukaryota > Metazoa > Chordata > Mammalia > Artiodactyla > Monodontidae > Monodon > Monodon monoceros. The sequence continues at coordinate 120,228,407 of NW_021703779.1, forward strand.
CCTGGTCTCTCTGAATGATTCTCTTGAAGCTGTCCCTTGGCCTCGCTCAGCCTGTGTTAATGACAGAAAGCACACCAGTCACTCTCCCATAAGGAGAGGAAGAAGTAATTTCCAACTAGAAACACTGTACAACTCACAAAACTAGTGATTCTACCCTTCACACTCCTTATATAGACCTGAGGAGGAGTGAGGTATCTGCCACCAGTTGTTACCTAGTCACTTAGAAATGGTTCATATTCAGCTTTGGGCCTTAGTCACTAGCATTCTGTTAAAGGATTATTTGGACGAGTAAGGGAAAGCTGCCTAGCACGTATGATAGTTGCAATAGGTCTCGGGTTTTTAGAACCTGTAGGAATAGTGATAGAACTATTGTGATTAAACCTGTATAACTGAAAAACGAAGTATCATTAGTTTGTTTGTTTATTTGTATAGTTGTTAAGAATTTGGATTCTGGAGTTCAAAAGACCTAGATTCATGTGTCAACTTAGGAACATTAGCTAGCACTAAGTTTATATTCAGAATAAATTTTGAAAAGTTTCTTAAAGGTCCTTTTCCTAACAGGCATTTATATTAGCTACACAGACCATAGAATGTGCTATAGACTTAATATTTGTGTCCTCTAAAAGTTCATATGTTGGAACCTACTTCCAAATGTGATATTTGGAGGTGGGACCTTTGAGAAGTGGTTCGGTCATGAAGGTGGACCCCTCATGAATGAGGTTAGTGCCTTTGTAAAAAAGACCCCAGAGAGATTCCTCACCCTTCTGCCATGTGAGAGTGTAGCAATAAGATGGTCATCTATGAGCCAGGAAGATGGTCCTCACCAGACACTGAGTTTAAGGTTGGATTGATGAGAAATACACACACCTTAGCATTTTCTGGTAACATTCCTCTGCTCCAGGAGTCAGTAAAAATTTTCTGTAAAGGGTCAGAGAGTAAATATTCTAGGCTTTGTAGTTGCATATTCTTTATTTTTTTTAATTTTTAAATTTTTTTCGGTACGCGGGCCTCTCACCGCCGTGGCCTCTCCCGCTGCAGAGCACAGGCTGCGGACGCGCAGGCCCAGCGGCCATGGCTCACGGGCCCAGCCGCTCCGCGACACGCGGATCCTCCCGGACCGGGGGACGAACCCGTGTCCCCTGCATCGGCAGGCAGACTCCCAACCACTGCGCCACCAGGGAAGCCCCATGTTCTTTATTTTTGACAACCCTTTAAAATAGTTAAAAACCATTAATAGTTAACAGACTGTGCAAAAATAGGATTTGTGGGATGTAGTTTGCCAACTCTGTAAAGATAAAGAGAAATTCTAAGAAACATTAATGCAGAAAGAATAAATTACCTAGAAAGGAAAAAATAATCAGATTGGATTTCTCATTTGCAATGCTGAAACTGGAAAGCTCCTGAAAAGCATCTACAGACTACTGATCAAAAAGCACCACAACAAGTAATACTCTTAAACTAAAGCAAAAGGATCCTTTGCCACAAACCTTGGTCTTTATTTATTTTTTTAATTTTTGCTGTACGCGGGCCTCTCAGTGTTGTGGCCTCTCCCGTTGCGGAGCACAGGCTCCGGATGCACAGGCTCAGCGGCCATGGCTCACGGGCCCAGCTGCTCTGCGGCATGTGGGATCTTCCAGGATCGGGGCACAAACCCGTGTCCCCTGAATCGTTAGGCGGACTCTCAACCACTGTGCCACGAGGGAAGCCCAAACCGTGGTCTTTAAAGTGGCCACTCTGGCCTTCCTATAGCTATGACCCTCTTCACAGGGCAGTGATTCTAATTAGTCAAGTGCCCATGCTGTGCCACCACTTTCTGGTATAGAACTGGAGTCAACGAATTTTTTTGCAATGTGCCTTTACAGGCCATTAGAAAGGTATGCTTATTAAGGTAGGATACAAGAACATGTTTAATGATTTATTAGCTTGGTTTACAGCTTTTAAATATTTAGATATATGGTATGTAAACCTCTATTTTTATCCTTGTTCCCACACCCACGAATGTTAGAAGAATGCCTGACCATAACCCAAGAATCATACTCTAGCCATGGTATCAATGATATGTCAAAGATGTAGTAAAACAAAGGTATTTGGAAATATATGAGAATTTAGAGATTATATTATCCATGAACATGATATGAGGACAACACTTGAATGAAAAAAATTACTAACCAAATACTAAAGAAACCGAAAGAGAAACCTCAAGAGAGAAGAGAGGAAAGGGAGAGAACACCATGCTGAGTAAGGTTTTATAGGAACAAATAGAATAGGTTAGACAGAAAGTTTGGAATATGTGCCTTAAGGGCAAAATAACGGCTCTAGAAGTAGGATATAGTATAAGGGAAATTTGAATAATTGCTAAACTATCTTAACAAAACTTAAAACCTGGGAATAGGGAACGGACAAAATAAATATCTTTCATAGTGCTTTTTGCAGTTGTGGTGGTGGTACTGCTGTGGGAATAGCTAGAAAAAGTGAAGAACATAAAGTATTCTAAAGGCCTCAAGTTATTGAAAAGGGGGTAATTACAGAGGACATGGGAAATATGGGAATATTCTGTAGGACAGTTTTGGAAATGCTGCTTTAGTCATGTTTAATGTGAATGTATTGATATTGCCCTCTGGTAGATACATTATAATGACTCCTTGGTTCTGTGTCTTTATTAATTACATAATTAAGTTACCTTGTCACATTGTTTACCGTTATTTAATACCACCAAATTGTTTGGAAATTATGATATAGGAATTTCATATTCTTCTCATGCATATTCGTTTGATTTGGTGAGTGCTAGATATTGCCATCTTGATAATACCTCTGTCAAATATTCCTTGTACATTTTTGGTGCTAGTGTTGATAGATTTTTGAGATTTAAGTTTATCTTTTCCTTCTTCCACACCGCCACCTCCTACAATTTTCAAGGATCACCATGACTCTATATTTAGTGGACTATACTTTTTCAGACACTGAACAACACTTTTCGTTTTCTTAACTCGAGCTTGTACAAGCTGACAGTTTAATCCAGATACTGTGTAATCCTTTGAATTCAAAGCTTGGACACTGTTGGAAGAAAAAAATACATGTTTTCTATCATCTCAGTCAAAAGACAGAATTGAAAAAGAAAATGTTGAACTGTAAGTATTTTCAGTCTTTTGCTGAATGCCGTCAGGTCAGGAAAGGTGCACAAGTATTTTGATAACTGACTGAGATGTTTTCAAGGACTCAGAAGATGGGATTGAGAGATTGCTCATTTAACAGGCATTGATTAACATAGTTTCACGAGATAGCCAGTAGTGACAACTTTTGTGAGCAGTGATTTCATTTTTATAGTATTTCAGACTCTGAATGCAAAGCTCCAAATAATATGGAATCATAGAATCTCAAGAAACAACTGTCTCAGTCAGGATGAGCTAGAGTATGCTCAGGAACAAATGGCCCCCACATCTTAAAGCAAGAAAGTGACTTAAAGCAAGAAAGTTCATGCCTCACTCGCCCTACAAATCCTCCATGGGATGGCTCAGGGTTCTGCTCCTACATTGTCTTCCCTCTAAAATCCTGGCTGTTGAAACAGCCACTATCTGGAATGTTGTTGAGTGCTGTGGCAAAGGGGAAAAGTGTGTGTAAAGGCTCTCAAATCTTCCATTCAGCTCAGCAATGAAGTGTGTCACTTTTGCTCACATGGCACAGGCCAAAGCAAGTCACATGGCCACACCTAACTTCTAATGGGTGGAGAAGTACAAGCAATCTGTGCTCACAAGGATAGGCATAATCTTGTGAAGAGCCCTAAGACTTACCGCACAGCTCTTCAAAAGGCCATCCAATCTAAACCTGAACAAAATTCTAGTCTTGCTATGGCTAGTTTGTACACTCACACACACTCTCCAAAATCATATACTCATACAGTTACACTGTATCAGCATTCTTTTTTTTATCAAAGTATAGTTGATGTACAATATTACATAAGTTACAGGTGTACAATATAATGATTCACAATTTTTAAAGGTTATACTCCATTTATAGTTATTATAAAATATTAGCTATATTCCCCATGTTGTACAATATATCCTTTTGGCTTATTTTATACCTAATAGTTTGTACCTCCCTCTCCCCCATCCCTCTATTGCCCCTCCCACCTTTCCTCTCCCTGCTAGTAATCACTATTTTGTTCTCTATATCTGTGAGTCTGTATCTTCTTTGTTATATTCACTAGTTTATTGTATTTTTTAGATTCCACATATAAGTGATATCATACAGTATTTGTCTTTCTCTGTCTGACTATTTCACTTAGAATACGTATTAGAATTCTTTCCCTATGAGCAGGGACATAAATTTGAGTAACCAGCCCAACATATAATTATTTGTTTAGACTGAACAATCTACAGGTTTGTGCCAGGATGTGTGTTCGTGTGTGTATGTGTGTGTGTGTGTGTGTGATTTTCTGAATTAAATACATCTTACAGAATACTTTTGTTTAACACAGATGATGTTTACCGTAGGAAAGGGAACAAGGAAGACCCAGTCTTCAAATATCCTATACATATTTTTTGATGATGTCCCAGAAGCTATGACCAAATGTTTAAGGGTAGGAATGTTGAGTGAAATAAAGGGTAAGGAGAGAATATTTGGAACACATTTCTAATCTTTATAAACTAGAATTTGTGTGTATGAAAGATGGTTTGATTCAAGATAAATTTGTTTCTATTTTATTTGTATTTTTTTATGGGAACCTTATTTTTTTTAATTTTTTTAACATCTTTATTGGAGTATAATTGCTTTACAATGGTGTGTTAGTTTCTGCTTTATAACAAAGTGAATCAGTTATACATATACATATGTTCCCATATCTCTTCCCTCTTGCGTCTCCCTCCCTCCCACCCTCCCTATCCCACCCCTCTAGGTGGTCACA